>NW_027411963.1:0-92446 GCF_047663935.1 Musca autumnalis
GGAGATGACTTTCCCAAATATAAAAGTTCACCGGGCATGACTTTCCCAATACAAAAGTTCACCGGAGATGACTTTTCCCATACAAAAGTTCACCGGAGATGACTTTCCCAATACAAAAGTTCACCGGAGATGACTTTCCCAGTACAAAAGTTCACCGGAGATGACTTTCCCAATACAAAAGTTCACCGGGAATGACTTTCCCAATACAAAAGTTCACCGGGCATGACTTTCCCAATACAAAAGTTCACCGGAGATGACTTTCCCAATACAAAAGTTCACCGGAGATGACTTTTCCCATACAAAAGTTCACCGGAGATGACTTTCCCAATACAAAAGTTCACCGGAGATGACTTTCCCAATACAAAAGTTCACCGGAGATGACTTTCCCAATACAAAAGTTCACCGGAGATGACTTTTCCCATACAAAAGTTCACCGGAGATGACTTTTCCCATACAAAAGTTCACCGGAGATGACTTTCCCAATACAAAAGTTCACCGGAGATGACTTTCCCAATGCAAAAGTTCACCGGGCATGACTTTCCCAATACAAAAGTTCACCGGAGATGACTTTCCCAATATAAAAGTTCACCGGGCATGACTTTCCCAATACAAAAGTTCACCGGAGATGACTTTTCCCATACAAAAGTTCACCGGGCATGACTTTCCCAATACAAAAGTTCACCGGAGATGACTTTCCCAATACAAAAGTTCACCGGAGATGACTTTTCCCATACAAAAGTTCACCGGAGATGACTTTCCCAATACAAAAGTTCACCGGGCATGACTTTCCCAATACAAAAGTTCACCGGGAATGACTTTCCCAATACAAAAGTTCACCGGAGATGACTTTTCCCATACAAAAGTTCACCGGAGATGACTTTCCCAATACAAAAGTTCACCGGGCATGACTTTCCCAATACAAAAGTTCACCGGGCATGACTTTCCCAATACAAAAGTTCACCGGGAATGACTTTCCCAATACAAAAGTTCATCGGAGATGACTTTTCCCATACAAAGGTTCACCGGAGATGACTTTCCCAATACAAAAGTTCACCGGAGATGACTTTCCCAGTACAAAAGTTCACCGGAGATGACTTTCCCAATACAAAAGTTCACCGGGAATGACTTTCCCAATACAAAAGTTCACCGGGAATGACTTTCTCAATACAAAAGTTCACCGGGCATGACTTTTCCCATACAACAGTTCACCGGAGATGACTTTCCCAGTACAAAAGTTCACCGGAGATGACTTTCCCAATACAAAGTTCAGCGGAGATGACTTTCCCAATACAAAAGTTCACCGGAGATGACTTTCCCAGTACAAAAGTTCACCGGAGATGACTTTCCCAGTACAAAAGTTCACCGGAGATGACTTTCCCAATACAAAGTTCACCGGCAATGACTTTCCCAATACAAAAGTTCACCGGGCATGACTTTCCCAATACAAAAGTTCACCGGAGATGACTTTCCCATACAAAAGTTCACCGGAGATGACTTTCCCAGTACAAAAGTTCACCGGAGATGACTTTCCCATACAAAAGTTCACCGGAGATGACTTTCCCAATACAAAAGTTCACCGGGAATGACTTTCCCAATACAAAAGTTCACCGGAGATGACTTTTCCCATACAAAAGTTCACCGGAGATGACTTTTCCCATACAAAAGTTCACCGGAGATGACTTTCCCAATACAAAAGTTCACCGGAGATGACTTTCCCAATACAAAAGTTCACCGGAGATGACTTTTCCCATACAAAAGTTCACCGGAGATGACTTTCCCAATACAAAAGTTCACCGGAGATGACTTTTCCCAATACAAAAGTTCACCGGAGATGACTTTTCCCATACAAAAGTTCACCGGAGATGACTTTCCCAATACAAAAGTTCACCGGAGATGACTTTTCCCAATACAAAAGTTCACCGGAGATGACTTTCCCAATACAAAAGTTCACCGGAGATGACTTTTCCCATACAAAAGTTCACCCGAGATGACTTTTCCCATACAAAAGTTCACCGGAGATGACTTTCCCAATACAAAAGTTCACCGGAGATGACTTTCCCAATACAAAAGTTCACCGGAGATGACTTTTCCCATACAAAAGTTCACCGGAGATGACTTTTCCCATACAAAAGTTCACCGGAGATGACTTTCCCAATACAAAAGTTCACCGGAGATGACTTTTCCCATACAAAAGTTCACCGGAGATGACTTTCCCAATATAAAAGTTCACCGGGCATGACTTTCCCAATACAAAAGTTCACCGGAGATGACTTTTCCCATACAAAAGTTCACCGGAGATGACTTTCCCAATACAAAAGTTCACCGGAGATGACTTTCCCAGTACAAAAGTTCACCGGAGATGACTTTCCCAATACAAAAGTTCACCGGGAATGACTTTCCCAATACAAAAGTTCACCGGGCATGACTTTCCCAATACAAAAGTTCACCGGAGATGACTTTCCCAATACAAAAGTTCACCGGAGATGACTTTTCCCATACCAAAGT
Source organism: Musca autumnalis (assembly GCF_047663935.1). NCBI lineage: Eukaryota > Metazoa > Arthropoda > Insecta > Diptera > Muscidae > Musca > Musca autumnalis. The sequence goes on from NW_027411963.1 coordinate 2,506, forward strand.
TCACCGGAGATGACTTTCCCAATACAAAAGTTCACCGGAGATGACTTTCCCAATACAAAAGTTCACCGGAGATGACTTTCCCAATACAAAAGTTCACCGGAGATGACTTTTCCCATACAAAAGTTCACCGGAGATGACTTTTCCCATACAAAAAGTTCACCGGAGATGACTTTCCCAATACAAAAGTTCACCGGAGATGACTTTCCCAATACAAAAGTTCACCGGGCATGACTTTCCCAATACAAAAGTTCACCGGAGATGACTTTCCCAATATAAAAGTTCACCGGGCATGACTTTCCCAATACAAAAGTTCACCGGAGATGACTTTTCCCATACAAAAGTTCACCGGGCATGACTTTCCCAATACAAAAGTTCACCGGAGATGACTTTCCCAATACAAAAGTTCACCGGAGATGACTTTTCCCATACAAAAGTTCACCGGAGATGACTTTCCCAATACAAAAGTTCACCGGGCATGACTTTCCCAATACAAAAGTTCACCGGGAATGACTTTCCCAATACAAAAGTTCACCGGAGATGACTTTTCCCATACAAAAGTTCACCGGAGATGACTTTCCCAATACAAAAGTTCACCGGGCATGACTTTCCCAATACAAAAGTTCACCGGGCATGACTTTCCCCATACAAAAGTTCACCGGGAATGACTTTCCCAATACAAAAGTTCACCGGAGATGACTTTTCCCATACAAAAGTTCACCGGAGATGACTTTCCCAATACAAAAGTTCACCGGAGATGACTTTCCCAGTACAAAAGTTCACCGGAGATGACTTTCCCAATACAAAACTTCACCGGGAATGACTTTCCCAATACAAAAGTTCACCGGGCATGACTTTCCCAATACAAAAGTTCACCGGAGATGACTTTCCCAATACAAAAGTTCACCGGAGATGACTTTTCCCATACAAAAGTTCACCGGAGATGACTTTTCCCATACAAAAGTTCACCGGAGATGACTTTTCCCATACAAAAGTTCACCGGAGATGACTTTCCCAATACAAAAGTTCACCGGAGATGACTTTTCCCATACAAAAGTTCACCGGAGATGACTTTTCCCATACAAAAGTTCACCGGAGATGACTTTTCCCATACAAAAGTTCACCGGAGATGACTTTCCCAATACAAAAGTTCACCGGAGATGACTTTTCCCATACAAAAGTTCACCGGAGATGACTTTCCCAATACAAAAGTTCACCGGGCATGACTTTCCCAATACAAAAGTTCACCGGAGATGACTTTCCCAATACAAAAGTTCACCAGAGATGACTTTTCCCATACAAAAGTTCACCGGAGATGACTTTCCCAATATAAAAGTTCACCGGACATGACTTTCCCAATACAAAAGTTCACCGGAGATGACTTTTCCCATACAAAAGTTCACCGGAGATGACTTTCCCAATACAAAAGTTCACCGGAGATGACTTTCCCAGTACAAAAGTTCACCGGAGATGACTTTCCCAATACAAAAGTTCACCGGGAATGACTTTCCCAATACAAAAGTTCACCGGGCATGACTTTCCCAATACAAAAGTTCACCGGAGATGACTTTCCCAATACAAAAGTTCACCGGAGATGACTTTTCCCATACAAAAGTTCACCGGAGATGACTTTCCCAATACAAAAGTTCACCGGAGATGACTTTCCCAATACAAAAGTTCACCGGAGATGACTTTCCCAATACAAAAGTTCACCGGAGATGACTTTTCCCATACAAAAGTTCACCGGAGATGACTTTTCCCATACAAAAGTTCACCGGAGATGACTTTCCCAATACAAAAGGTCACCGGAGATGACTTTCCCAATACAAAAGTTCACCGGGCATGACTTTCCCAATACAAAAGTTCACCGGAGATGACTTTCCCAATATAAAAGTTCACCGGGCATGACTTTCCCAATACAAAAGTTCACCGGAGATGACTTTTCCCATACAAAAGTTCACCGGGCATGACTTTCCCAATACAAAAGTTCACCGGAGATGACTTTCCCAATACAAAAGTTCACCGGAGATGACTTTTCCCATACAAAAGTTCACCGGAGATGACTTTCCCAATACAAAAGTTCACCGGGCATGACTTTCCCAATACAAAAGTTCACCGGGAATGACTTTCCCAATACAAAAGTTCACCGGAGATTACTTTTCCCATACAAAAGTTCACCGGAGATGACTTTCCCAATACAAAAGTTCACCGGGCATGACTTTCCCAATACAAAAGTTCACCGGGCATGACTTTCCCAATACAAAAGTTCACCGGGAATGACTTTCCCAATACAAAAGTTCACCGGAGATGACTTTTCCCATACAAAAGTTCACCGGAGATGACTTTCCCAATACAAAAGTTCACCGGAGATGACTTTTCCCATACAAAAGTTCACCGGAGATGACTTTCCCAATACAAAAGTTCACCGGGCATGACTTTCCCAATACAAAAGTTCACCGGAGATGACTTTTCCCATACAAAAGTTCACCGGAGATGACTTTCCCAATACAAAAGTTCACCGGGCATGACTTTCCCAATACAAAAGTTCACCGGAGATGACTTTCCCAATACAAAAGTTCACCGGAGATGACTTTCCCAGTACAAAAGTTCACCGGAGATGACTTTCCCAATACAAAAGTTCACCGGGAATGACTTTCCCAATACAAAAGTTCACCGGGCATGACTTTCCCAATACAAAAGTTCACCGGAGATGACTTTCCCAATACAAAAGTTCACCGGAGATGACTTTTCCCATACAAAAGTTCACCGGAGATGACTTTTCCCATACAAAAGTTCACCGGAGATGACTTTTCCCATACAAAAGTTCACCGGAGATGACTTTCCCAATACAAAAGTTCACCGGAGATGACTTTTCCCATACAAAAGTTCACCGGAGATGACTTTTCCCATACAAAAGTTCACCGGAGATGACTTTTCCCATACAAAAGTTCACCGGAGATGACTTTCCCAATACAAAAGTTCACCGGAGATGACTTTTCCCATACAAAAGTTCACCGGAGATGACTTTCCCAATACAAAAGTTCACCGGGCATGACTTTCCCAATACAAAAGTTCACCGGAGATGACTTTCCCAATACAAAAGTTCACCGGAGATGACTTTTCCCATACAAAAGTTCACCGGAGATGACTTTCCCAATATAAAAGTTCACCGGGCATGACTTTCCCAATACAAAAGTTCACCGGAGATGACTTTTCCCATACAAAAGTTCACCGGAGATGACTTTCCCAATACAAAAGTTCACCGGAGATGACTTTCCCAGTACAAAAGTTCACCGGAGATGACTTTCCCAATACAAAAGTTCACCGGGAATGACTTTCCCAATACAAAAGTTCACCGGGCATGACTTTCCCAATACAAAAGTTCACCGGAGATGACTTTCCCAATACAAAAGTTCACCGGAGATGACTTTTCCCATACAAAAGTTCACCGGAGATGACTTTCCCAATACAAAAGTTCACCGGAGATGACTTTCCCAATACAAAAGTTCACCGGAGATGACTTTCCCAATACAAAAGTTCACCGGAGATGACTTTTCCCATACAAAAGTTCACCGGAGATGACTTTTCCCATACAAAAGTTCACCGGAGATGACTTTCCCAATACAAAAGTTCACCGGAGATGACTTTCCCAATACAAAAGTTCACCGGGCATGACTTTCCCATACAAAAGTTCACCGGAGATGACTTTCCCAATACAAAAGTTCACCGGGCATGACTTTCCCAATACAAAAGTTCACCGGGAATGACTTTCCCAATACAAAAGTTCACCGGAGATGACTTTTCCCATACAAAAGTTCACCGGAGATGACTTTCCCAATACAAAAGTTCACCGGAGATGACTTTTCCCATACAAAAGTTCACCGGAGATGACTTTCCCAATACAAAAGTTCACCGGAGATGACTTTTCCCATACAAAAGTTCACCGGAGATGACTTTCCCAATACAAAAGTTCACCGGGCACGACTTTTCCCATACAAAAGTTCACCGGAGATGACTTTCCCAATACAAAAGTTCACCGGAGATGACTTTTCCCATACAAAAGGTCACCGGAGATGACTTTTCCCATACAAAAGTTCACCGGAGATGACTTTCCCAATACAAAAGTTCACCGGAGATGACTTTCCCAATACAAAAGTTCACCGGGCATGACTTTCCCAATACAAAAGTTCACCGGAGATGACTTTCCCAATACAAAAGTTCACCGGAGATGACTTTTCCCATACAAAAGTTCACCGGGCATGACTTTCCCAATACAAAAGTTCACCGGAGATGACTTTTCCCATACAAAAGTTCACCGGAGATGACTTTCCCAATATAAAAGTTCACCGGGCATGACTTTCCCAATACAAAAGTTCACCGGAGATGACTTTTCCCATACAAAAGTTCACCGGAGATGACTTTCCCATACAAAAGTTCACCGGAGATGACTTTTCCCATACAAAAGTTCACCGGAGATGACTTTCCCAATACAAAAGTTCACCGGAGATGACTTTCCCAATACAAAAGTTCACCGGAGATGACTTTCCCAATACAAAAGTTCACCGGAGATGACTTTCCCAATACAAAAGTTCACCGGGAATGACTTTCCCAATACAAAAGTTCACCGGGCATGACTTTCCCCATACAAAAGTTCACCGGAGATGACTTTCCCCAATACAAAAGTTCACCGGAGATGACTTTTCCCATACAAAAGTTCACCGGAGATGACTTTTCCCATACAAAAGTTCACCGGAGATGACTTTTCCCATACAAAAGTTCACCGGAGATGACTTTCCCATACAAAAGTTCACCGGAGATGACTTTCCCAATACAAAAGTTCACCGGGCATGACTTTCCCAATACAAAAGTTCACCGGAGATGACTTTCCCAATACAAAAGTTCACCGGAGATGACTTTCCCAATACAAAAGTTCACCGGGATGACTTTCCCAATACAAAAGTTCACCGGAGATGACTTTTCCCATACAAAAGTTCACCGGAGATGACTTTTCCCATACAAAAGTTCACCGGAGATGACTTTCCCAATATAAAAGTTCACCGGGCATGACTTTCCCAATACAAAAGTTCACCGGAGATGACTTTTCCCATACAAAAGTTCACCGGAGATGACTTTTCCATACAAAAGTTCACCGGAGATGACTTTCCCATACAAAAGTTCACCGGAGATGACTTTTCCCAATACAAAAGTTCACCGGAGATGACTTTCCCAATACAAAAGTTCACCGGAGATGACTTTCCCAAGTACAAAAGTTCACCGGAGATGACTTTTCCCATACAAAAGTTCACCGGAGATGACTTTCCCAATTCAAAAGTTCACCGGAGATGAATTTCCCAATACAAAAGTTCACCGGGCATGACTTTCCCAATACAAAAGTTCACCGGAGATGACTTTCCCAATACAAAAGTTCACCGGAGATGACTTTCCCAATACAAAAGTTCACCGGAGATGACTTTCCCATACAAAAGTTCACCGGAGATGACTTTCCCCATACAAAAGTTCACCGGAGATGACTTTCCCAATACAAAAGTTCACCGGAGATGACTTTTCCCATACAAAAGTTCACCGGAGATGACTTTTCCCATACAAAAGTTCACCGGAGATGACTTTCCCAATACAAAAGTTCACCGGAGATGACTTTTCCCATACAAAAGTTCACCGGGCACAAAGGTCACCGGAGATGACTTTTCCCATACAAAAGTTCACCGGAGATGACTTTTCCCATACAAAAGTTCACCGGAGATGACTTTTCCCATACAAAAGTTCACCGGAGATGACTTTCCCATACAAAAGTTCACCGGAGATGACTTTCCAATACAAAAGTTCACCGGGCATGACTTTCCCAATACAAAAGTTCACCGGAGATGACTTTCCCAATACAAAAGTTCACCGGAGATGACTTTCCCAATACAAAAGTTCACCGGGCATGACTTTCCCAATACAAAAGTTCACCGGAGATGACTTTTCCCATACAAAAGTTCACCGGAGATGACTTTTCCCATACAAAAGTTCACCGGAGATGACTTTCCCAATACAAAAGTTCACCGGGCATGACTTTCCCAATACAAAAGTTCACCGGAGATGACTTTTCCCATACAAAAGTTCACCGGAGATGACTTTTCCCATACAAAAGTTCACCGGAGATGACTTTTCCCATACAAAAGTTCACCGGAGATGACTTTCCCAATACAAAAGTTCACCGGAGATGACTTTCCCAATACAAAAGTTCACCGGAGATGACTTTCCCAGTACAAAAGTTCACCGGAGATGACTTTTCCCAATACAAAAGTTCACCGGAGATGACTTTCCCAATACAAAAGTTCACCGGAGATGACTTTCCCAATACAAAAGTTCACCGGGCATGACTTTCCCAATACAAAAGTTCACCGGAGATGACTTTCCCAATACAAAAGTTCACCGGAGATGACTTTCCCAATACAAAAGTTCACCGGAGATGACTTTTCCCATACAAAAGTTCACCGGAGATGACTTTTCCCATACAAAAGTTCACCGGAGATGACTTTCCCAATACAAAAGTTCACCGGAGAATGACTTTTCCCATACAAAAGTTCACCGGAGATGACTTTCCCCAATACAAAAGTTCACCGGAGATGACTTTTCCCATACAAAAGTTCACCGGAGATGACTTTCCCAATACAAAAGTTCACCGGGCATGACTTTCCCAATACAAAAGTTCACCGGGAATGACTTTCCCAATACAAAAGTTCACCGGAGATGACTTTTCCCATACAAAAGTTCACCGGAGATGACTTTCCCAATACAAAAGTTCACCGGAGATGACTTTTCCCAATACAAAAGTTCACCGGAGATGACTTTCCCAATACAAAAGTTCACCGGAGATGACTTTTCCCATACAAAAGTTCACCGGAGATGACTTTCCCAATACAAAAGTTCACCGGGCACGACTTTTCCCATACAAAAGTTCACCGGAGATGACTTTCCCAATACAAAAGTTCACCGGAGATGACTTTTCCCATACAAAAGTTCACCGGAGATGACTTTCCCAATACAAAAGTTCACCGGAGATGACTTTCCCAATACAAAAGTTCACCGGGCATGACTTTCCCAATACAAAAGTTCACCGGAGATGACTTTCCCAATACAAAAGTTCACCGGAGATGACTTTTCCCATACAAGGCAGAGATGACTTTCCCAATACAAAAGTTCACCGGAGATGACTTTCCCAATACAAAAGTTCACCGGGATGACTTTCCCAATACAAAAGTTCACCGGAGATGACTTTCCCAATACAAAAGTTCACCGGAGATGACTTTCCCAATACAAAAGTTCACCGGAGATGACTTTCCCAGTACAAAAGTTCACCGGAGATGACTTTCCCAATACAAAAGTTCACCGGAATGACTTTCCCAATACAAAAGTTCACCGGGCATGACTTTCCCAATACAAAAGTTCACCGGAGATGACTTTCCCAATACAAAAGTTCACCGGAGATGACTTTCCCAATACAAAAGTTCACCGGAGATGACTTTTCCCAATACAAAAGTTCACCGGAGATGACTTTCCCATACAAAAGTTCACCGGAGATGACTTTCCCATACAAAAGTTCACCGGAGATGACTTTCCCAATACAAAAGTTCACCGGGGATGACTTTCCCAATACAAAAGTTCACCGGAGATGACTTTCCCAATACAAAAGTTCACCGGAGATGACTTTCCCAATACAAAAGTTCACCGGGCATGACTTTCCCAATACAAAAGTTCACCGGAGATGACTTTTCCCATACAAAAGTTCACCGGAGATGACTTTTCCCATACAAAAGTTCACCGGAGATGACTTTTCCCATACAAAAGTTCACCGGAGATGACTTTCCCAATACAAAAGTTCACCGGAATGACTTTCCCAATACAAAAGTTCACCGGGCATGACTTTCCCAATACAAAAGTTCACCGGAGATGACTTTCCCATACAAAAGTTCACCGGAGATGACTTTCCCAGTACAAAAGTTCACCGGAGATGACTTTCCCATACAAAAGTTCACCGGAGATGACTTTCCCAATACAAAAGTTCACCGGGAATGACTTTCCCAATACAAAAGTTCACCGGAGATGACTTTTCCCATACAAAAGTTCACCGGAGATGACTTTCCCAATACAAAAGTTCACCGGAGATGACTTTCCCAATACAAAAGTTCACCGGGCACGACTTTCCCAATACAAAAGTTCACCGGGCATGACTTTCCCAATACAAAAGTTCACCGGGAATGACTTTCCCAATACAAAAGTTCACCGGAGATGACTTTCCCATACAAAAGTTCACCGGAGATGACTTTCCCATACAAAAGTTCACCGGGCACGACTTTCCCAGTACAAAAGTTCACCGGGCAGATGACTTTTCCCAGTACAAAAGTTCACCGGGAGATGACTTTCCCAATACAAAAGTTCACCGGAGATGACTTTCCCCCAATACAAAAGTTCACCGGAGATGACTTTCCCAATACAAAAGTTCACCGGAGATGACTTTCCCAATACAAAAGTTCACCGGAGATGACTTTTCCCATACAAAAGTTCACCGGAGATGACTTTTCCCATACAAAAGTTCACCGGAGATGACTTTCCCAATACAAAAGTTCACCGGAAATGACTTTTCCCATACAAAAGTTCACCGGAGATGACTTTCCCAATACAAAAGTTCACCGGAGATGACTTTTCCCATACAAAAGTTCACCGGAGATGACTTTCCCAATACAAAAGTTCACCGGAGATGACTTTCCCATACAAAAGTTCACCCGAGATGACTTTCCCAATACAAAAGTTCACCGGGCATGACTTTCCCAATACAAAAGTTCACCGGGAATGACTTTCCCAATACAAAAGTTCACCGGAGATGACTTTTCCCATACAAAAGTTCACCGGAGATGACTTTCCCAATACAAAAGTTCACCGAAGATGACTTTTCCCATACAAAAGTTCACCGGAGATGACTTTCCCAATACAAAAGTTCACCGGAGATGACTTTTCCCATACAAAAGTTCACCGGAGATGACTTTCCCAATACAAAAGTTCACCGGGCACGACTTTTCCCATACAAAAGTTCACCGGAGATGACTTTCCCAATACAAAAGTTCACCGGAGATGACTTTTCCCATACAAAAGGTCACCGGAGATGACTTTTCCCATACAAAAGTTCACCGGAGATGACTTTCCCAATACAAAAGTTCACCGCAGATGACTTTCCCAATACAAAAGTTCACCGGGCATGACTTTCCCAATACAAAAGTTCACCGGAGATGACTTTCCCAATACAAAAGTTCACCGGAGATGACTTTTCCCATACAAAAGTTCACCGGGCATGACTTTCCCAATACAAAAGTTCACCGGAGATGACTTTCCCAATACAAAAGTTCACCGGGCATGACTTTCCCAATACAAAAGTTCACCGGAGATGACTTTCCCAATACAAAAGTTCACCGGAGATGACTTTCCCAATACAAAAGTTCACCGGAGATGACTTTCCCAGTACAAAAGTTCACCGGAGATGACTTTCCCAATACAAAAGTTCACCGGGAATGACTTTCCCAATACAAAAGTTCACCGGGCATGACTTTCCCAATACAAAAGTTCACCGGAGATGACTTTCCCAATACAAAAGTTCACCGGAGATGACTTTTCCCATACAAAAGTTCACCGGAGATGACTTTTCCCATACAAAAGTTCACCGGAGATGACTTTTCCCATACAAAAGTTCACCGGAGATGACTTTCCCATACAAAAGTTCACCGGAGATGACTTTCCCAATACAAAAGTTCACCGGGCATGACTTTCCCAATACAAAAGTTCACCGGAGATGACTTTCCCAATACAAAAGTTCACCGGAGATGACTTTCCCAATACAAAAGTTCACCGGGCATGACTTTCCCAATACAAAAGTTCACCGGAGATGACTTTTCCCATACAAAAGTTCACCGGAGATGACTTTTCCCATACAAAAGTTCACCGGAGATGACTTTTCCCATACAAAAGTTCACCGGAGATGACTTTCCCAATACAAAAGTTCACCGGGAATGACTTTCCCAATACAAAAGTTCACCGGGCATGACTTTCCCAATACAAAAGTTCACCGGAGATGACTTTCCCATACAAAAGTTCACCGGAGATGACTTTCCCAGTACAAAAGTTCACCGGAGATGACTTTCCCATACAAAAGTTCACCGGAGATGACTTTCCCAATACAAAAGTTCACCGGGAATGACTTTCCCAATACAAAAGTTCACCGGAGATGACTTTTCCCATACAAAAGTTCACCGGAGATGACTTTCCCAATACAAAAGTTCACCGGAGATGACTTTCCCAATACAAAAGTTCACCGGGCACGGACTTTCCCAATACAAAAGTTCACCGGGCATGACTTTCCCAATACAAAAGTTCACCGGGAATGACTTTCCCAATACAAAAGTTCACCGGAGATGACTTTTCCCATACAAAAGTTCACCGGAGATGACTTTCCCATACAAAAGTTCACCGGGCACGACTTTCCCAATACAAAAGTTCACCGGGCACGACTTTCCCAATACAAAAGTTCACCGGAGATGACTTTTCCCATACAAAAGTTCACCGGAGATGACTTTCCCATACAAAAGTTCACCGGAGATGACTTTCCCAATACAAAAGTTCACCGGGCATGACTTTCCTAATACAAAAGTTCACCGGAGATGACTTTCCCAATACAAAAGTTCACCGGGAATGACTTTCCCAATACAAAAGTTCACCGGAGATGACTTTTCCCATACAAAAGTTCACCGGAGATGACTTTCCCAGTACAAAAGTTCACCGGAGATGACTTTCCCAATACAAAAGTTCACCGGAGATGACTTTCCCAATTCAAAAGTTCACCGGAGATGACTTTCCCAGTACAAAAGTTCACCGGAGATGACTTTCCCAGTACAAAAGTTCACCGGAGATGACTTTCCCAATACAAAAGTTCACCGGGCATGACTTTCCCAATACAAAAGTTCACCGGAGATGACTTTCCCATACAAAAGTTCACCGGAGATGACTTTTCCCATACAAAAGTTCACCGGAGATGACTTTTCCCATACAAAAGTTCACCGGAGATGACTTTCCCATACAAAAGTTCACCGGAGATGACTTTCCCAATACAAAAGTTCACCGGAGATGACTTTTCCCATACAAAAGTTCACCGGAGATGACTTTCCCATACAAAAGTTCACCGGGCACGACTTTCCCAATACAAAAGTTCACCGGGCACGACTTTCCCAATACAAAAGTTCACCGGAGATGACTTTTCCCATACAAAAGTTCACCGGAGATAACTTTCCCATACAAAAGTTCACCGGAGATGACTTTTCCCATACAAAAGTTCACCGGAGATGACTTTTCCCATACAAAAGTTCACCGGAGATGACTTTCCCAGTACAAAAGTTCACCGGAGATGACTTTCCCAATACAAAAGTTCACCGGGCATGACTTTCCCAATACAAAAGTTCACCGGAGATGACTTTCCCATACAAAAGTTCACCGGAGATGACTTTTCCCATACAAAAGTTCACCGGAGATGACTTTTCCCATACAAAAGTTCACCGGAGATGACTTTCCCATACAAAAGTTCACCGGAGATGACTTTCCCAATACAAAAGTTCACCGGAGATGACTTTTCCCATACAAAAGTTCACCGGAGATGACTTTCCCATACAAAAGTTCACCGGGCACGACTTTCCCAATACAAAAGTTCACCGGGCACGACTTTCCCAATACAAAAGTTCACCGGAGATGACTTTTCCCATACAAAAGTTCACCGGAGATAACTTTCCCATACAAAAGTTCACAGGAGATGACTTTTCCCATACAAAAGTTCACCGGAGATGACTTTTCCCATACAAAAGTTCACCGGAGATGACTTTTCCCATACAAAAGTTCACCGGAGATGACTTTCCCAATACAAAAGTTCACCGGGAATGACTTTCCCAATACAAAAGTTCACCGGGCATGACTTTCCCAATACAAAAGTTCACCGGAGATGACTTTCCCATACAAAAGTTCACCGGAGATGACTTTCCCAGTACAAAAGTTCACCGGAGATGACTTTCCCATACAAAAGTTCACCGGAGATGACTTTCCCAATACAAAAGTTCACCGGGAATGACTTTTCCAATACAAAAGTTCACCGGAGATGACTTTTCCCATACAAAAGTTCACCGGAGATGACTTTCCCAATACAAAAGTTCACCGGAGATGACTTTCCCAATACAAAAGTTCACCGGGCACGACTTTCCCAATACAAAAGTTCACCGGGCATGACTTTCCCAATACAAAAGTTCACCGGGAATGACTTTCCCAATACAAAAGTTCACCGGAGATGACTTTTCCATACAAAAGTTCACCGGAGATGACTTTCCCATACAAAAGTTCACCGGGCACGAATTTCCCAATACAAAAGTTCACCGGGCACGACTTTCCCAATACAAAAGTTCACCGGAGATGACTTTTCCCATACAAAAGTTCACCGGAGATGACTTTCCCATACAAAAGTTCACCGGAGATGACTTTCCCAATACAAAAGTTCACCGGGCATGACTTTCCCAATACAAAAGTTCACCGGAGATGACTTTCCCAATACAAAAGTTCACCGGGAATGACTTTCCCAATACAAAAGTTCACCGGAGATGACTTTTCCCATACAAAAGTTCACCGGAGATGACTTTCCCAGTACAAAAGTTCACCGGAGATGACTTTCCCAATACAAAAGTTCACCGGAGATGACTTTCCCAATACAAAAGTTCACCGGAGATGACTTTCCCAGTACAAAAGTTCACCGGAGATGACTTTCCCAGTACAAAAGTTCACCGGAGATGACTTTCCCAATACAAAAGTTCACCGGGCATGACTTTCCCAATACAAAAGTTCACCGGAGATGACTTTCCCATACAAAAGTTCACCGGAGATGACTTTTTCCATACAAAAGTTCACCGGAGATGACTTTTCCCATACAAAAGTTCACCGGAGATGACTTTCCCATACAAAAGTTCACCGGAGATGACTTTCCCAATACAAAAGTTCACCGGAGATGACTTTTCCCATACAAAAGTTCACCGGAGATGACTTTCCCATACAAAAGTTCACCGGGCACGACTTTCCCAATACAAAAGTTCACCGGGCACGACTTTCCCAATACAAAAGTTCACCGGAGATGACTTTTCCCATACAAAAGTTCACCGGAGATAACTTTCCCATACAAAAGTTCACCGGAGATGACTTTCCCAATACAAAAGTTCACCGGAGATGACTTTCCCAGTACAAAAGTTCACCGGGCATGACTTTCCCAATACAAAAGTTCACCGGAGATGACTTTCCCAATACAAAAGTTCACCGGAGATGACTTTTCCCATACAAAAGTTCACCGGAGATGACTTTCCCAATACAAAAGTTCACCGGAGATGACTTTTCCCATACAAAAGTTCACCGGAGATGACTTTTCCCATACAAAAGTTCACCGGAGATGACTTTCCCAATACAAAAAGTTCACCGGAGATGACTTTTCCCATACAAAAGTTCACCGGAGATGACTTTCCCAATACAAAAGTTCACCGGAGATGACTTTCCCAATACAAAAGTTCACCGGAGATGACTTTTCCCATACAAAAGTTCACCGGGCACGACTTTCCCAATACAAAAGTTCACCGGGCATGACTTTCCCAATACAAAAGTTCACAGGGAATGATTTTCCCAATACAAAAGTTCACCGGGCATGACTTTCCCAATACAAAAGTTCACCGGAGATGACTTTCCCAATACAAAAGTTCACCGGAGATGACTTTCCCAATACAAAAGTTCACCGGAGATGACTTTCCCAATACAAAAGTTCACCGGAGATGACTTTCCCAATACAAAAGTTCACCGGGCATGACTTTCCCAATACAAAAGTTCACCGGGCACGACTTTCCCAATACAAAAGTTCACCGGGAATGACTTTCCCAATACAAAAGTTCACCGGAGATGACTTTTCCCATACAAAAGTTCACCGGAGATGACTTTTCCCATACAAAAGTTCACCGGAGGTGACTTTCCCAATACAAAAGTTCACCGGAGATGACTTTCCCAGTACAAAAGTTCACCGGGCATGACTTTCCCAAAACAAAAGTTCACCGGAGATGACTTTCCCAGTACAAAAGTTCACCGGAGATGACTTTCCCAATACAAAAGTTCACCGGAGATGACTTTCCCAATACAAAAGTTCACCGGCATGACTTTCCCAATACAAAAGTTCACCGGGCATGACTTTCCCAATACAAAAGTTCACCGGAGATGACTTTTCCCATACAAAAGTTCACCGGAGATGACTTTCCCAATACAAAAGTTCACCGGAGATGACTTTTCCCATACAAAAGTTCACCGGAGATGACTTTCCCAATACAAAAATTCACCGGAGATGACTTTCCCAATACAAAAGTTCACCGGAGATGACTTTTCCCATACAAAAGTTCACCGGAGATGACTTTTCCCATACAAAAGTTCACCGGAGATGACTTTCCCAATACAAAAGTTCACCGGAGATGACTTTCCCAATACAAAAGTTCACCGGGCATGACTTTCCCAATACAAAAGTTCACCGGGAATGACTTTCCCAATACAAAAGTTCACCGGAGATGACTTTTCCCATACAAAAGTTCACCGGAGATGACTTTCCCAGTACAAAAGTTCACCGGGCATGACTTTCCCAATACAAAAGTTCACCGGAGATGACTTTCCCAATACAAAAGTTCACCGGGCATGACTTTCCCAATACAAAAGTTCACCGGGAATGACTTTCCCAATACAAAAGTTCACCGGAGATGACTTTTCCCATACAAAGTTCACCGGGAGATGACTTTCCCAATACAAAAGTTCACCGGAGATGACTTTCCCAGTACAAAAGTTCACCGGGCATGACTTTCCCAATACAAAAGTTCACCGGAGATGACTTTTCCCATACAAAAGTTCACCGGAGATGACTTTCCCCATACAAAAGTTCACCGGAGATGACTTTCCCAATACAAAAGTTCACCGGAGATGACTTTTCCCATACAAAAGTTCACCGGAGATGACTTTTCCCATACAAAAGTTTACCGGAGATGACTTTCCCAATTCAAAAGTTCACCGGAGATGACTTTCCCAATACAAAAGTTCACCGGGCATGACTTTCCCAATACAAAAGTTCACCGGGAATGACTTTCCCAATACAAAAGTTCACCGGAGATGACTTTTCCCATACAAAAGTTCACCGGAGATGACTTTCCCAATACAAAAGATCACCGGAGATGACTTTTCCCATACAAAAGGTCACCGGAGATGACTTTTCCCATACAAAAGTTCACCGGAGATGACTTTCCCAATACAAAAGTTCACCGGAGATGACTTTTCCCATACAAAAGTTCACCGGAGATGACTTTCCCAATTCAAAAGTTCACCGGAGATGACTTTCCCAATTCAAAAGTTCACCGGGCATGACTTTCCCAATACAAAAGTTCACCGGAGATGACTTTTCCCATACAAAAGTTCACCGGAGATGACTTTTCCCATACAAAAGTTCACCGGAGATGACTTTTCCCATACAAAAGTTCACCGGAGATGACTTTTCCCATACAAAAGTTCACCGGAGATGACTTTTCCCATACAAAAGTTCACCGGAGATGACTTTCCCAATACAAAAGTTCACCGGAGATGACTTTTCCCATACAAAAGTTCACCGGAGATGACTTTTCCCATACAAAAGTTCACCGGAGATGACTTTCCCAATACAAAAGTTCACCGGAGATGACTTTTCCCATACAAAAGTTCACCGGAGATGACTTTCCCAATACAAAAGTTCACCGGAGATGACTTTTCCCATACAAAAGTTCGCCGGAGATGACTTTCCCAATACAAAAGTTCACCGGGCATGACTTTCCCAATACAAAAGTTCACCGGGCATGACTTTCCCAATACAAAAGTTCACCGGGCATGACTTTCCCAATACAAAAGTTCACCGGAGATGACTTTCCCATACAAAAGTTCACCGGAGATGACTTTTCCCATACAAAACTTCACCGGAGATGACTTTTCCCATACAAAAGTTCACCGGAGATGACTTTCCCAGTACAAAAGTTCACCGGAGATGACTTTCCCAATACAAAAGTTCACCGGAGATGACTTTCCCAATACAAAAGTTCACCGGAGATGACTTTCCCAGTACAAAAGTTCACCGGAGATGACTTTCCCAGTACAAAAGTTCACCGGAGATGACTTTCCCAATACAAAAGTTCACCGGGAATGACTTTCCCAATACAAAAGTTCACCGGGCATGACTTTCCCAATACAAAAGTTCACCGGAGATGACTTTCCCATACAAAAGTTCACCGGAGATGACTTTCCCAGTACAAAAGTTCACCGGAGATGACTTTCCCATACAAAAGTTCACCGGAGATGACTTTCCCAATACAAAAGTTCACCGGGAATGACTTTCCCAATACAAAAGTTCACCGGAGATGACTTTTCCCATACAAAAGTTCACCGGAGATGACTTTTCCCATACAAAAGTTCACCGGAGATGACTTTCCCAATACAAAAGTTCACCGGAGATGACTTTCCCAATACAAAAGATCACCGGAGATGACTTTTCCCATACAAAAGTTCACCGGAGATGACTTTTCCCATACAAAAGTTCACCGGAGATGACTTTCCCAATACAAAAGTTCACCGGAGATGACTTTCCCAATACAAAAGTTCACCGGGCATGACTTTCCCAATACAAAAGTTCACCGGGAATGACTTTCCCAATACAAAAGTTCACCGGAGATGACTTTTCCCATACAAAAGTTCACCGGAGATGACTTTCCCAATACAAAAGTTCACCGGAGATGACTTTCCCAGTACAAAAGTTCACCGGGCATGACTTTCCCAATACAAAAGTTCACCGGAGATGACTTTCCCAATACAAAAGTTCACCGGGCATGACTTTCCCAATACAAAAGTTCACCGGGAATGACTTTCCCAATACAAAAGTTCACCGGAGATGACTTTTCCCATACAAAAGTTCACCGGAGATGACTTTCCCAATACAAAAGTTCACCGGAGATGACTTTCCCAGTACAAAAGTTCACCGGGCATGACTTTCCCAATACAAAAGTTCACCGGAGATGACTTTTCCCATACAAAAGTTCACCGGAGATGACTTTCCCCATACAAAAGTTCACCGGAGATGACTTTCCCAATACAAAAGTTCACCGGAGATGACTTTTCCCATACAAAAGTTCACCGGAGATGACTTTTCCCATACAAAAGTTCACCGGAGATGACTTTCCCAATTCAAAAGTTCACCGGAGATGACTTTCCCAATACAAAAGTTCACCGGGCATGACTTTCCCAATACAAAAGTTCACCGGGAATGACTTTCCCAATACAAAAGTTCACCGGAGATGACTTTTCCCATACAAAAGTTCACCGGAGATGACTTTCCCAATACAAAAGATCACCGGAGATGACTTTTCCCATACAAAAGGTCACCGGAGATGACTTTTCCCATACAAAAGTTCACCGGAGATGACTTTCCCAATACAAAAGTTCACCGGAGATGACTTTTCCCATACAAAAGTTCACCGGAGATGACTTTCCCAATTCAAAAGTTCACCGGAGATGACTTTCCCATACAAAAGTTCACCGGAGATGACTTTCCCAATACAAAAGTTCACCGGAGATGACTTTCCCAGTACAAAAGTTCACCGGAGATGACTTTCCCAATACAAAAGTTCACCGGGAATGACTTTTCCCATACAAAAGTTCACCGGAGATGACTTTCCCAATACAAAAGTTCACCGGAGATGACTTTCCCAATACAAAAGTTCACCGGAGATGACTTTTCCCATACAAAAGTTCACCGGAGATGACTTTCCCAATACAAAAGTTCACCGGAGATGACTTTTCCCATACAAACGGTCACCGGAGATGACTTTTCCCATACAAAAGTTCACCGGAGATGACTTTCCCAATACAAAAGTTCACCGGAGATGACTTTTCCCATACAAAAGTTCACTTTTCCCAATTCAAAAGTTCACCGGAGATGACTTTCCCAATTCAAAAGTTCACCGGGCATGACTTTCCCAATACAAAAGTTCACCGGGAATGACTTTCCCAATACAAAAGTTCACCGGAGATGACTTTTCCCATACAAAAGTTCACCGGAGATGACTTTTCCCATACAAAAGTTCACCGGAGATGACTTTTCCCATACAAAAGTTCACCGGAGATGACTTTTCCCATACAAAAGTTCACCGGAGATGACTTTTCCCATACAAAAGTTCACCGGAGATGACTTTCCCAATACAAAAGTTCACCGGAGATGACTTTTCCCATACAAAAGTTCACCGGAGATGACTTTTCCCATACAAAAGTTCACCGGAGATGACTTTCCCAATACAAAAGTTCACCGGAGATGACTTTTCCCATACAAAAGTTCACCGGAGATGACTTTCCCAATACAAAAGTTCACCGGAGATGACTTTTCCCATACAAAAGTTCACCGGGAATGACTTTCCCAATACAAAAGTTCACCGGGCATGACTTTCCCAATACAAAAGTTCACCGGGCATGACTTTCCCAGTACAAAAGTTCACCGGGCATGACCTTTCCCAATACAAAAGTTCACCGGAGATGACTTTCCCATACAAAAGTTCACAGGAGATGACTTTTCCCATACAAAAGTTCACCGGAGATGACTTTTCCCATACAAAAGTTCACCGGAGATGACTTTCCCAGTACAAAAGTTCACCGGAGATGACTTTCCCAATACAAAAGTTCACCGGAGATGACTTTTCCCATACAAAAGTTCACCGGAGATGACTTTTCCCATACAAAAGTTCACCGGGCATGACTTTCCCAATACAAAAGTTCACCGGAGATGACTTTCCCAATACAAAAGTTCACCGGAGATGACTTTCCCAATACAAAAGTTCACCGGAGATGACTTTCCCAATACAAAAGTTCACCGGAGATGACTTTCCCAATACAAAAGTTCACCGGAGATGACTTTTCCCATACAAAAGTTCACCGGAGATGACTTTTCCCATACAAAAGTTCACCGGAGATGACTTTCCCATACAAAAGTTCACCGGAGATGACTTTCCCAATACAAAAGTTCACCGGAGATGACTTTCCCAATACAAAAGTTCACCGGAGATGACTTTCCCAATACAAAAGTTCACCGGAGATGCCTTTTCCATACAAAAGTTCACCGGAGATGACTTTCCCAATACAAAAGTTCACCGGAGATGACTTTCCCAATACAAAAGTTCACCGGAGATGACTTTTCCCATACAAAAGTTCACCGGAGATGACATTCCCAATACAAAAGTTCACCGGAGATGACTTTTCCCATACAAAAGTTCACCGGAGATGACTTTTCCCATACAAAAGTTCACCGGAGATGACTTTCCCAATACAAAAGTTCACCGGAGATGACTTTTCCCATACAAAAGTTCACCGGAGATGACTTTCCCAATACAAAAGTTCACCGGGCACGACTTTCCCAATACAAAAGTTCACCGGGAATGACTTTCCCAATACAAAAGTTCACCGGAGATGACTTTTCCCATACAAAAGTTCACCGGAGATGACTTTTCCCATACAAAAGTTCACCGGAGATGACTTTCCCAATACAAAAGTTCACCGGAGATGACTTTTCCCATACAAAAGTTCACCGGAGATGACTTTTCCCATACAAAAGTTCACCGGAGATGACTTTCCCAATACAAAAGTTCACCGGAGATGACTTTCCCAGTACAAAAGTTCACCGGACATGACTTTCCCAATACAAAAGTTCACCGGAGATGACTTTCCCAGTACAAAAGTTCACCGGAGATGACTTTCCCAATACAAAAGTTCACCGGAGATGACTTTCCCAATACAAAAGTTCACCGGGCATGACTTTCCCAATACAAAAGTTCACCGGGCATGACTTTCCCAATACAAAAGTTCACCGGAGATGACTTTTCCCATACAAAAGTTCACCGGAGATGACTTTCCCAATACAAAAGTTCACCGGAGATGACTTTTCCCATACAAAAGTTCACCGGAGATGACTTTCCCAATACAAAAGTTCACCGGAGATGACTTTCCCAATACAAAAGTTCACCGGAGATGACTTTTCCCATACAAAAGTTCAGCGGAGATGACTTTTCCCATACAAAAGTTCACCGGAGATGACTTTTCCCATACAAAAGTTCACCGGAGATGACTTTTCCTATACAAAAGTTCACCGGGCATGACTTTCCCAATACAAAAGTTCACCGGAGATGACTTTTCCCATACAAAAGTTCACCGGAGATGACTTTCCCAATACAAAAGTTCACCGGAGATGACTTTTCCCATACAAAAGTTCACCGGGCACGACTTTCCCAATACAAAAGTTCACCGGGCATGGACTTTCCCAATACAAAAGTTCACCGGGAATGACTTTCCCAATACAAAAGTTCACCGGACATGACTTTTCCCATACAAAAGTTCACCGGAGATGACTTTCCCAATACAAAAGTTCACCGGAGATGACTTTTCCCATACAAAAGTTCACCGGAGATGACTTTTCCCATACAAAAGTTCACCGGAGATGACTTTCCCAATACAAAAGTTCACCGGGCACGACTTTCCCAATACAAAAGTTCACCGGAATGACTTTCCCAATACAAAAGTTCACCGGAGATGACTTTCCCAATACAAAAGTTCACCGGAGATGACTTTCCCAATACAAAAGTTCACCGGAGATGACTTTCCAATACAAAAGTTCACCGGAGATGACTTTCCCAATACAAAAGTTCACCGGGCATGACTTTCCCAATACAAAAGTTCACCGGAGATGACTTTCCCAATACAAAAGTTCACCGGGCATGACTTTCCCAATACAAAAGTTCACCGGGCACGACTTTCCCAATACAAAAGTTCACCGGAGATGACTTTTCCCATACAAAAGTTCACCGGAGATGACTTTCCCAATACAAAAGTTCACCGGAGATGACTTTCCCAATACAAAAGTTCACCGGAGATGACTTTTCCCATACAAAAGTTCACCGAGATTACTTTCCCATACAAAAGTTCACCGGAGATGACTTTCCCAATACAAAAGTTCACCGGAGATGACTTTTCCCATACAAAAGTTCACCGGAAATGACTTTCCCAATACAAAAGTTCACCGGAGATGACTTTTCCCATACAAAAGTTCACCGGAGATGACTTTCCCAATTCAAAAGTTCACCGGAGATGACTTTCCCAATACAAAAGTTCACCGGGCATGACTTTCCCAATACAAAAGTTCACCGGGCACGACTTTCCCAATACAAAAGTTCACCGGGAATGACTTTCCCAATACAAAAGTTCACCGGAGATGACTTTCCCAATACAAAAGTTCACCGGAGATGACTTTCCCAATACAAAAGTTCACCGGAGATGACTTTCCCAATACAAAAGTTCACCGGAGATGACTTTGCCAATACAAAAGTTCACCGGAGATGACTTTCCCAATACAAAAGTTCACCGGAGATGACTTTCCCAATACAAAAGTTCACCGGAGATGACTTTCCCAGTACAAAAGTTCACCGGGCATGACTTTCCCAATACAAAAGTTCACCGGGCACGACTTTCCCAATACAAAAGTTCACCGGGCATGACTTTCCCAATACAAAAGTTCACCGGAGATGACTTTTCCCATACAAAAGTTCACCGGAGATGACTTTCCCAATACAAAGGTTCACCGGAGATGACTTTCCCAATACAAAAGTTCACCGGAGATGACTTTTCCCATACAAAAGTTCACCGGAGATGACTTTCCCAATACAAAAGTTCACCGGAGATGACTTTTCCCATACAAAAGTTCACCGGAGATGACTTTCCCAATACAAAAGTTCACCGGAGATGACTTTTCCCATACAAAAGTTCACCGGAGATGACTTTCCCAATACAAAAGTTCACCGGAGATGACTTTTCCCATACAAAAGTTCACCGGGCATGACTTTCCCAATACAAAAGTTCACCGGGCATGACTTTCCCAATACAAAAGTTCACCGGGCATGACTTTCCCAATACAAAAGTTCACCGGAGATGACTTTCCCATACAAAAGTTCACCGGAGATGACTTTTCCCATACAAAAGTTCACCGGAGATGACTTTTCCCATACAAAAGTTCACCGGAGATGACTTTCCCAGTACAAAAGTTCACCGGAGATGACTTTCCAATACAAAGTTCACCGGAGATGACTTTCCCAATACAAAAGTTCACCGGAGATGACTTTCCCAGTACAAAAGTTCACCGGAGATGACTTTCCCAGTACAAAAGTTCACCGGAGATGACTTTCCCAATACAAAAGTTCACCGGGAATGACTTTCCCAATACAAAAGTTCATCGGGCATGACTTTCCCAATACAAAAGTTCACCGGAGATGACTTTCCCCATACAAAAGTTCCCCGGAGATGACTTTCCCAGTACAAAAGTTCACCGGAGATGACTTTCCCATACAAAAGTTCACCGGAGATGACTTTCCCAATACAAAAGTTCACCGGGAATGACTTTCCCAATACAAAAGTTCACCGGAGATGACTTTTCCCATACAAAAGTTCACCGGAGATGACTTTTCCCATACAAAAGTTCACCGGAGATGACTTTCCCAATACAAAAGTTCACCGGAGATGACTTTCCCAATACAAAAGTTCACCGGAGATGACTTTTCCCATACAAAAGTTCACCGGAGATGACTTTTCCCCATACAAAAGTTCACCGGAGATGACTTTCCCAATACAAAAGTTCACCGGAGATGACTTTCCCAATACAAAAGTTCACCGGGCATGACTTTCCCAATACAAAAGTTCACCGGGAATGACTTTCCCAATACAAAAGTTCACCGGAGATGACTTTTCCCATACAAAAGTTCACCGTAGATGACTTTCCCAATACAAAAGTTCACCGGAGATGACTTTCCCAGTACAAAAGTTCACCGGAGATGACTTTCCCAATACAAAAGTTCACCGGGAATGACTTTTCCTATACAAAAGTTCACCGGAGATGACTTTCCCAATACAAAAGTTCACCGGAGATGACTTTCCCAATACAAAAGTTCACCGGAGATGACTTTTCCCATACAAAAGTTCACCGGAGATGACTTTCCCAATACAAAAGTTCACCGGAGATGACTTTTCCCATACAAAAGGTCACCGGAGATGACTTTTCCCATACAAAAGTTCACCGGAGATGACTTTCCCAATACAAAAGTTCACCGGAGATGACTTCTCCCATACAAAAGTTCACCGGAGATGACTTTCCCAATTCAAAAGTTCACCGGGCATGACTTTCCCAATACAAAAGTTCACCGGGAATGACTTTCCCAATACAAAAGTTCACCGGAGATGACTTTTCCCATACAAAAGTTCACCGGAGATGACTTTTCCTATACAAAAGTTCACCGGAGATGACTTTTCCCATACAAAAGTTCACCGGAGATGACTTTTCCCATACAAAAGTTCACCGGAGATGACTTTTCCCCATACAAAAGTTCACCGGAGATGACTTTCCCAATACAAAAGTTCACCGGAGATGACTTTTCCCATACAAAAGTTCACCGGAGATGACTTTTCCCATACAAAAGTTCACCGGAGATGACTTTCCCAATACAAAAGTTCACCGGAGATGACTTTTCCCATACAAAAGTTCACCGGAGATGACTTTCCCAATACAAAAGTTCACCGGAGATGACTTTTCCCATACAAAAGTTCACCGGGAATGACTTTCCCAATACAAAAGTTCACCGGGCATGACTTTCCCAATACAAAAGTTCACCGGGCATGACTTTCCCAATACAAAAGTTCACCGGGCATGACTTTCCCAATACAAAAGTTCACCGGAGATGACTTTCCCATACAAAAGTTCACCGGAGATGACTTTTCCCATACAAAAGTTCACCGGAGATGACTTTTCCCATACAAAAGTTCACCGGAGATGACTTTCCCAGTACAAAAGTTCACCGGAGATGACTTTCCCAATACAAAAGTTCACCGGAGATGACTTTTCCCATACAAAAGTTCACCGGAGATGACTTTTCCCATACAAAAGTTCACCGGGCATGACTTTCCCAATACAAAAGTTCACCGAAGATGACTTTCCCAATACAAAAGTTCACCGGAGATGACTTTCCCAATACAAAAGTTCACCGGAGATGACTTTCCCAATACAAAAGTTCACCGGAGATGACTTTTCCCATACAAAAGTTCACCGGAGATGACTTTTCCCATACAAAAGTTCACCGGAGATGACTTTCCCATACAAAAGTTCACCGGAGATGACTTTCCCAATACAAAAGTTCACCGGAGATGACTTTCCCAATACAAAAGTTCACCGGAGATGACTTTCCCAATACAAAAGTTCACCGGAGATGACTTTTCCCATACAAAAGTTCACCGGAGATGACTTTCCCAATACAAAAGTTCACCGGGAATGACTTTCCCAATACAAAAGTTCACCGGGCATGACTTTCCCAATACAAAAGTTCACCGGGCATGACTTTCCCAATACAAAAGTTCACCGGGCATGACTTTCCCAATACAAAAGTTCACCGAGATGACTTTCCCATACAAAAGTTCACCGGAGATGACTTTTCCCATACAAAAGTTCACCGGAGATGACTTTCCCAATACAAAAGTTCACCGGAGATGACTTTCCCAATACAAAAGTTCACCGGGCATGACTTTCCCAATACAAAAGTTCACCGGGAATGACTTTCCCAATACAAAAGTTCACCGGAGATGACTTTTCCCATACAAAAGTTCACCGTAGATGACTTTCCCAATACAAAAAGTTCACCGGAGATGACTTTCCCAGTACAAAAGTTCACCGGAGATGACTTTCCCAATACAAAAGTTCACCGGGAATGACTTTTCCCATACAAAAGTCCACCGGAGATGACTTTCCCAATACAAAAGTTCACCGGAGATGACTTTCCCAATACAAAAGTTCACCGGAGATGACTTTTCCCATACAAAAGTTCACCGGAGATGACTTTCCCAATACAAAAGTTCACCGGAGATGACTTTTCCCATACAAAAGGTCACCGGAGATGACTTTTCCCATACAAAAGTTCACCGGAGATGACTTTCCCAATACAAAAGTTCACCGGAGATGACTTTTCCCATACAAAAGTTCACCGGAGATGACTTTCCCAATTCAAAAGTTCACCGGAGATGACTTTCCCAATTCAAAAGTTCACCGGGCATGACTTTCCCAATACAAAAGTTCACCGGGAATGACTTTCCCAATACAAAAGTTCACCGGAGATGACTTTTCCCATACAAAAGTTCACCGGAGATGACTTTTCCCATACAAAAGTTCACCGGAGATGACTTTTCCCATACAAAAGTTCACCGGAGATGACTTTTCCCATACAAAAGTTCACCGGAGATGACTTTTCCCATACAAAAGTTCACCGGAGATGACTTTCCCAATACAAAAGTTCACCGGAGATGCCTTTTCCCATACAAAAGTTCACCGGAGATGACTTTTCCCATACAAAAGTTCACCGGAGATGACTTTCCCAATACAAAAGTTCACCGGAGATGACTTTTCCCATACAAAAGTTCACCGGAGATGACTTTCCCAATACAAAAGTTCACCGGAGATGACTTTTCCCATACAAAAGTTCACCGGGAATGACTTTCCCAATACAAAAGTTCACCGGGCATGACTTTCCCAATACAAAAGTTCACCGGGCATGACTTTCCCAATACAAAAGTTCACCGGGCATGACTTTCCCAATACAAAAGTTCACCGGAGATGACTTTCCCATACAAAAGTTCACCGGAGATGACTTTTCCCATACAAAAGTTCACCGGAGATGTCTTTTCCCATACAAAAGTTCACCGGAGATGACTTTCCCAGTACAAAAGTTCACCGGAGATGACTTTCCCAATACAAAAGTTCACCGGAGATGACTTTTCCCATACAAAAGTTCACCGGAGATGACTTTTCCCATACAAAAGTTCACCGGGCATGACTTTCCCAATACAAAAGTTCACCGGAGATGACTTTCCCAATACAAAAGTTCACCGGAGATGACTTTCCCAATACAAAAGTTCACCGGAGATGACTTTCCCAATACAAAAGTTCACCGGAGATGACTTTCCCAATACAAAAGTTCACCGGAGATGACTTTTCCCATACAAAAGTTCACCGGAGATGACTTTTCCCATACAAAAGTTCACCGGAGATGACTTTCCCATACAAAAGTTCACCGGAGATGACTTTCCCAATACAAAAGTTCACCGGAGATGACTTTCCCAATACAAAAGTTCACCGGAGATGACTTTCCCAATACAAAAGTTCATCGGAGATGACTTTTCCCATACAAAAGTTCACCGGAGATGACTTTCCCAATACAAAAGTTCACCGGAGATGACTTTCCCAATACAAAAGTTCACCGGAGATGACTTTTCCCATACAAAAGTTCACCGGAGATGACTTTCCCAATACAAAAGTTCACCGGAGATGACTTTTCCCATACAAAAGTTCACCGGAGATGACTTTTCCCATACAAAAGTTCACCGGAGATGACTTTTCCCATACAAAAGTTCACCGGAGATGACTTTCCCAATACAAAAGTTCACCGGAGATGATTTCCCAGTACAAAAGTTCACCGGGCATGACTTTCCCAATACAAAAGTTCACCGGAGATGACTTTCCCAGTACAAAAGTTCACCGGAGATGACTTTCCCAATACAAAAGTTCACCGGAGATGACTTTCCCAATACAAAAGTTCACCGTGCATGACTTTCCCAATACAAAAGTTCACCGGGCATGACTTTCCCAATACAAAAGTTCACCGGAGATGACTTTTCCCATACAAAGTTCACCGGAGATGACTTTCCCAATACAAAAGTTCACCGGAGATGACTTTTCCCATACAAAAGTTCACCGGAGATGACTTTTCCCATACAAAAGTTCACCGGAGATGACTTTCCCAATACAAAAGTTCACCGGAGATGACTTTCCCAATACAAAAGTTCACCGGAGATGACTTTCCCAATACAAAAGTTCACCGGAGATAACTTTCCCAATACAAAAGTTCACCGAGCATGACTTTCCCAATACAAAAGTTCACCGGGAATGACTTTCCCAATACAAAAGTTCACCGGAGATGACTTTTCCCATACAAAAGTTCACCGGAGATGACTTTCCCAATACAAAAGTTCACCGGAGATGACTTTCCCAGTACAAAAGTTCACCGGGCATGACTTTCCCAATACAAAAGTTCGCCGGAGATGACTTTTCCCATACAAAAGTTCACCGGAGATGACTTTCCCAATACAAAAGTTCACCGGAGATGACTTTCCCAATACAAAAGTTCACCGGAGATGACTTTTCCCATACAAAAGTTCACCGGAGATGACTTTTCCCATAAAAAAGTTCACCGGAGATGACTTTCCCAATTCAAAAGTTCACCGGAGATGACTTTCCCAATACAAAAGTTCACCGGGCATGACTTTCCCAATACAAAAGTTCACCGGGAATGACTTTCCCAATACAAAAGTTCACCGGAGATGACTTTTCCCATACAAAAGTTCACCGGAGATGACTTTCCCAATACAAAAGTTCACCGGAGATGACTTTTCCCATACAAAAGGTCACCGGAGATGACTTTTCCCATACAAAAGTTCACCGGAGATGACTTTCCCAATACAAAAGTTCACCGGAGATGACTTTTCCCATACAAAAGTTCACCGGAGATGACTTTCCCAATTCAAAAGTTCACCGGAGATGACTTTCCCAATACAAAAGTTCACCGGGCACGACTTTCCCAATACAAAAGTTCACCGGGCATGACTTTCCCAATACAAAAGTTCACCGGGAATGACTTTCCCAATACAAAAGTTCACCGGAGATGACTTTTCCCATACAAAAGTTCACCGGAGATGACTTTTCCCATACAAAAGTTCACCGGGCATGACTTTCCCAATACAAAAGTTCACCGGAGATGACTTTCCCATACAAAAGTTCACCGGAGATGACTTTCCCAATACAAAAGTTCACCGGAGATGACTTTTTCCATACAAAAGTTCACCGGAGATGACTTTCCCAATACAAAAGTTCACCGGAGATGACTTTCCCAATATAAAAGTTCACCGGGCATGACTTTCCCAATACAAAAGTTCACCGGGCATGACTTTCCCAATACAAAAGTTCACCGGAGATGACTTTCCCAATACAAAAGTTCACCGGGAATGACTTTCCCAATACAAAAGTTCACCGGAGATGACTTTTCCCATACAAAAGTTCACCGGAGATGACTTTCCCAGTACAAAAGTTCACCGGAGATGACTTTCCTAATACAAAAGTTCACCGGAGATGACTTTCCCAATACAAAAGTTCACCGGAGATGACTTTCCCAGTACAAAAGTTCACCGGAGATGACTTTCCCAATACAAAAGTTCACCGGGAATGACTTTCCCAATACAAAAGTTCACCGGGCATGACTTTCCCACTACAAAAGTTCACCGGAGATGACTTTCCCAATACAAAAGTTCACCGGAGATGACTTTTCCCATACAAAAGTTCACCGGAGATGACTTTTCCCATACAAAAGTTCACCGGAGATGACTTTCCCAATTCAAAAGTTCACCGGAGATGACTTTCCCAATACAAAAGTTCACCGGGCATGACTTTCCCAATACAAAAGTTCACCGGGAATGACTTTCCCAATACAAAAGTTCACCGGAGATGACTTTTCCCATACAAAAGTTCACCGGAGATGACTTTCCCAATACAAAAGTTCACCGGAGATGACTTTTCCCATACAAAAGGTCACCGGAGATGACTTTTCCCATACAAAAGTTCACCGGAGATGACTTTCCCAATACAAAAGTTCACCGGAGATGACTTTTCCCATACAAAAGTTCACCGGAGATGACTTTCCCAATTCAAAAGTTCACCGGAGATGACTTTCCCAATTCAAAAGTTCACCGGGCATGACTTTCCCAATACAAAAGTTCACCGGGAATGACTTTCCCAATACAAAAGTTCACCGGAGATGACTTTTCCCATACAAAAGTTCACCGGAGATGACTTTCCCATACAAAAGTTCACCGGAGATGACTTTCCCAATACAAAAGTTCACCGGGCATGACTTTCCCAATACAAAAGTTCACCGGAGATGACTTTCCCAATACAAAAGTTCACCGGGAATGACTTTCCCAATACAAAAGTTCACCGGAGATGACTTTTCCCATACAAAAGTTCACCGGAGATGACTTTCCCAGTACAAAAGTTCACCGGAGATGACTTTCCCAATACAAAAGTTTACCGGAGATGACTTTCCCAATACAAAAGTTCACCGGAGATGACTTTCCCAGTACAAAAGTTCACCGGAGATGACTTTCCCAGTACAAAAGTTCACCGGAGATGACTTTCCCAATACAAAAGTTCACCGGGAATGACTTTCCCAATACAAAAGTTCACCGGGCATGACTTTCCCAATACAAAAGTTCACCGGAGATGACTTTCCCATACAAAAGTTCACCGGAGATGACTTTCCCAGTACAAAAGTTCACCGGAGATGACTTTCCCATACAAAAGTTCACCGGAGATGACTTTCCCAATACAAAAGTTCACCGGGAATGACTTTCCCAATACAAAAGTTCACCGGAGATGACTTTTCCCATACAAAAGTTCACCGGAGATGACTTTTCCCATACAAAAGTTCACCGGAGATGACTTTCCCAATACAAAAGTTCACCGGAGACGACTTTCCCAATACAAAAGTTCACCGGAGATGACCTTTCCCATACAAA
This sequence comes from Musca autumnalis, assembly GCF_047663935.1. Lineage (NCBI taxonomy): Eukaryota > Metazoa > Arthropoda > Insecta > Diptera > Muscidae > Musca > Musca autumnalis. The sequence goes on from NW_027411963.1 coordinate 32,341, forward strand.
AGTTCACCGGAGATGACTTTCCCAATACAAAAGTTCACCGGAGATGACTTTTCCCATACAAAAGTTCACCGGAGATGACTTTTCCCATACAAAAGTTCACCGGAGATGACTTTCCCAATACAAAAGTTCACCGGAGATGACTTTCCCAATACAAAAGTTCACCGGAGATGACTTTCCCAATACAAAAGTTCACCGGAGATGACTTTCCCAATACAAAAGTTCACCGGGCATGACTTTCCCAATACAAAAGTTCACCGGGAATGACTTTCCCAATACAAAAGTTCACCGGAGATGACTTTTCCCATACAAAAGTTCACCGGAGATGACTTTCCCAATACAAAAGTTCACCGGAGATGACTTTCCCAGTACAAAAGTTCACCGGGCATGACTTTCCCAATACAAAAGTTCACCGGAGATGACTTTTCCCATACAAAAGTTCACCGGAGATGACTTTCCCAATACAAAAGTTCACGGAGATGACTTTCCCAATACAAAAGTTCACCGGAGATGACTTTTCCCATACAAAAGTTCACCGGAGATGACTTTTCCCATACAAAAGTTCACCGGAGATGACTTTCCCAATTCAAAAGTTCACCGGAGATGACTTTCCCAATACAAACGTTCACCGGGCATGACTTTCCCAATACAAAAGTTCACCGGGAATGACTTTCCCAATACAAAAGTTCACCGGAGATGACTTTTCCCATACAAAAGTTCACCGGAGATGACTTTCCCAATACAAAAGTTCACCGGAGATGACTTTTCCCATACAAAAGGTCACCGGAGATGACTTTTCCCATACAAAAGTTCACCGGAGATGACTTTCCCAATACAAAAGTTCACCGGAGATGACTTTTCCCATACAAAAGTTCACCGGAGATGACTTTCCCAATTCAAAAGTTCACCGGAGATGACTTTCCCAATACAAAAGTTCACCGGGCACGACTTTCCCAATACAAAAGTTCACCGGGCATGACTTTCCCAATACAAAAGTTCACCGGGAATGACTTTCCCAATACAAAAGTTCACCGGAGATGACTTTTCCCATACAAAAGTTCACCGGAGATGACTTTTCCCATACAAAAGTTCACCGGGCATGACTTTCCCAATACAAAAGTTCACCGGAGATGACTTTTCCCATACAAAAGTTCACCGGAGATGACTTTCCCATACAAAAGTTCACCGGGGATGACTTTCCCAATACAAAAGTTCACCGGAGATGACTTTTCCCATACAAAAGTTCACCGGAGATGACTTTCCCAATACAAAAGTTCACCGGAGATGACTTTCCTAATATAAAAGTTCACCGGGCATGACTTTCCCAATACAAAAGTTCACCGGGCATGACTTTCCCAATACAAAAGTTCACCGGAGATGACTTTCCCAATACAAAAGTTCACCGGGAATGACTTTCCCAATACAAAAGTTCACCGGAGATGACTTTTCCCATACAAAAGTTCACCGGAGATGACTTTCCCAGTACAAAAGTTCACCGGAGATGACTTTCCCAATACAAAAGTTCACCGGAGATGACTTTCCCATACAAAAGTTCACCGGAGATGACTTTCCCAGTACAAAAGTTCACCGGAGATGACTTTTCCCATACAAAAGTTCACCGGAGATGACTTTCCCAATACAAAAGTTCACCGGGCATGACTTTCCCAATACAAAAGTTCACCGGAGATGACTTTTCCCATATAAAAGTTCACCGGAGATGACTTTTCCCATACAAAAGTTCACCGGAGATGACTTTTCCCATACAAAAGTTCACCGGAGATGACTTTCCCAATACAAAAGTTCACCGGAGATGACTTTTCCTATACAAAAGTTCACCGGAGATGACTTTCCCAATACAAAAGTTCACCGGGCATGACTTTCCCAATACAAAAGTTCACCGGAGATGACTTTCCCAATACAAAAGTTCACCGGGCATGACTTTCCCAATACAAAGTTCACCGGGCACGACTTTCCCAATACAAAAGTTCACCGGAGATGACTTTTCCCATACAAAAGTTCACCGGAGATGACTTTTCCCATACAAAATTTCACCGGAGATGACTTTCCCAATACAAAAGTTCACCAGAGATGACTTTTCCCATACAAAAGTTCACCGGGCATGACTTTCCCAATACAAAAGTTCACCGGGCATGACTTTCCCAATACAAAAGTTCACCGGGCATGACTTTCCCAATACAAAAGTTCACCGGAGATGACTTTTCCCATACAAAAGTTCACCGGAGATGACTTTCCCAATACAAAAGTTCACCGGAGATGACTTTTCCCATACAAAAGTTCACCGGAGATGACTTTTCCCATACAAAAGTTCACCGGAGATGACTTTTCCCATACAAAAGTTCACCGGGCATGACTTTCCCAATACAAAAGTTCACCGGGCATGACTTTCCCAATACAAAAGTTCACCGGAGATGACTTTCCCAATACAAAAGTTCACCGGAGATGACTTTCCCAATACAAAAGTTCACCGGGCATGACTTTCCCAATACAAAAGTTCACCGGGCACGACTTTCCCAATACAAAAGTTCACCGGGCATGACTTTCCCAATACAAAAGTTCACCGGGAATGACTTTCCCAATACAAAAGTTCACCGGGCATGACTTTCCCAATACAAAAGTTCACCGGAGATGACTTTTCCCATACAAAAGTTCACCGGAGATGACTTTCCCAATACAAAAGTTCACCGGAGATGACTTTCCCAATACAAAAGTTCACCGGAGATGACTTTTCCCATACAAAAGTTCACCGGAGATGACTTTTCCCATACAAAAGTTCACCGGAGATGACTTTCCCAATTCAAAAGTTCACCGGAGATGACTTTCCCAATACAAAAGTTCACCGGGCATGACTTTCCCAATACAAAAGTTCACCGGGAATGACTTTCCCAATACAAAAGTTCACCGGAGATGACTTTTCCCATACAAAAGTTCACCGGAGATGACTTTTCCCATACAAAAGTTCACCGGAGATGACTTTCCCAATACAAAAGTTCACCGGAGATGACTTTCCCGATACAAAAGTTCACCGGAGATGACTTTTCCCATACAAAAGTTCACCGGAGATGACTTTCCCAATACAAAAGTTCACCGGAGATGACTTTTCCCATACAAAAGTTCACCGGAGATGACTTTCCCAATACAAAAGTTCACCGGAGATGACTTTTCCAATACAAAAGTTCACCGGAGATGACTTTCCCAATACAAAAGTTCACCGGAGATGACTTTCCCAGTACAAAAGTTCACCGGGCATGACTTTCCCAATACAAAAGTTCACCGGGCACGACTTTCCCAATACAAAAGTTCACCGGGCATGACTTTCCCAATACAAAAGTTCACCGGAGATGACTTTTCCCATACAAAAGGTCACCGGAGATGACTTTTCCCATACAAAAGGTCACCGGAGATGACTTTTCCCATACAAAAGTTCACCGGAGATGACTTTCCCAATACAAAAGTTCACCGGAGATGACTTTTCCCATACAAAAGTTCACCGGAGATGACTTTCCCAATTCAAAAGTTCACCGGAGATGACTTTCCCAATACAAAAGTTCACCGGGCATGACTTTCCCAATACAAAAGTTCACCGGGAATGACTTTCCCAATACATAAGTTCACCGGAGATGACTTTTCCCATACAAAAGTTCACAGGAGATGACTTTCCCAATACAAAAGTTCACCGGAGATGACTTTCCCAGTACAAAAGTTCACCGGAGATGACTTTCCCAATACAAAAGTTCACCGGGAATGACTTTCCCAATACAAAAGTTCACCGGGCATGACTTTTCCCATACAAAAGTTCACCGGAGATGACTTTCCCAATACAAAAGTTCACCGGAGATGACTTTCCCAATATAAAAGTTCACCGGAGATGACTTTTCCCATACAAAAGTTCACCGGAGATGACTTTTCCCATACAAAAGTTCACCGGGCATGACTTTCCCAATACAAAAGTTCACCGGAGATGACTTTCCCAATACAAAAGTTCACCGGGCATGACTTTCCCAATACAAAAGTTCACCGGAGATGACTTTCCCAATACAAAAGTTCACCGGGCATGACTTTCCCAATACAAAAGTTCACCGGAGATGACTTTTCCCATACAAAAGTTCACCGGAGATGACTTTTCCCATACAAAAGTTCACCGGAGATGACTTTTCCCATACAAAAGGTCACCGGAGATGACTTTTCCCATACAAAAGTTCACCGGAGATGACTTTCCCAATACAAAAGTTCACCGGAGATGACTTTCCCAATACAAAAGTTCACCGGGCATGACTTTTCCTATACAAAAGTTCACCGGGCATGACTTTCCCAATACAAAAGTTCACCGGAGATGACTTTCCCAATACAAAAGTTCACCGGAGATGACTTTTCCCATACAAAAGTTCACCGGAGATGACTTTCCCAATACAAAAGTTCACCGGGCATGAATTTCCCAATACAAAAGTTAACCGGGAATGACTTTCCCAATACAAAAGTTCACCGGAGATGACTTTCCCAATACAAAAGTTCACCGGGCATGACTTTTCCCATACAAAAGTTCACCGGAGATGACTTTCCCAATACAAAAGTTCACCGGAGATGACTTTCCCAATACAAAAGTTCACCGGAGATGACTTTCCCATACAAAAGTTCACCGGAGATGACTTTCCCAATACAAAAGTTCACCGGGCATGACTTTCCCAATACAAAAGTTCACCGGAGATGACTTTCCCAATACAAAAGTTCACCGGAGATGACTTTTCCCATACAAAAGTTCACCGGAGATGACTTTTCCCATACAAAAGTTCACCGGAGATGACTTTTCCCATACAAAAGTTCACCGGAGATGACTTTCCCAATACAAAAGTTCACCGGAGATGACTTTCCCAGTACAAAAGTTCACCGGGCATGACTTTCCCAATACAAAAGTTCACCGGGCACGACTTTCCCAATACAAAAGTTCACCGGAGATGACTTTTCCCATACAAAAGTTCACCGGAGATGACTTTTCCCATACAAAAGTTCACCGGAGATGACTTTCCCATACAAAAGTTCACCGGAGATGACTTTCCCAATACAAAAGTTCACCGGAGATGACTTTCCCAATACAAAAGTTCACCGGAGATGACTTTCCCAATACAAAAGTTCACCGGAGATGACTTTCCCAATACAAAAGTTCACCGGAGATGACTTTCCCAATACAAAAGTTCACCGGAGATGACTTTCCCAATACAAAAGTTCACCGGAGATGACTTTCCCATACAAAAGTTCACCGGAGATGACTTTCCCAATACAAAAGTTCACCGGAGATGACTTTTCCCATACAAAAGTTCACCGGAGATGACTTTCCCATACAAAAGTTCACCGGAGATGACTTTTCCCATACAAAAGTTCACCGGAGATGACTTTCCCAATACAAAAGTTCACCGGAGATGACTTTTCCCATACAAAAGTTCACCGGAGATGACTTTTCCCATACAAAAGTTCACCGGAGATGACTTTCCCATACAAAAGTTCACCGGAGATGACTTTCCCAATACAAAAGTTCACCGGAGATGACTTTCCCAATACAAAAGTTCACCGGAGATGACTTTCCCAATACAAAAGTTCACCGGAGATGACTTTTCCCATACAAAAGTTCACCGGAGATGACTTTTCCCATACAAAAGTTCACCGGAGATGACTTTCCCAATACAAAAGTTCACCGGAGATGACTTTCCCAATACAAAAGTTCACCGGAGATGACTTTTCCCATACAAAAGTTCACCGGAGATGACTTTTCCCATACAAAAGTTCACCGGGCATGACTTTTCCTATACAAAAGTTCACCGGGCATGACTTTCCCAATACAAAAGTTCACCGGAGATGACTTTCCCAATACAAAAGTTCACCGGAGATGACTTTTCCCATACAAAAGTTCACCGGGCATGACTTTCCCAATACAAAAGTTCACCGGAGATGACTTTTCCCATACAAAAGTTCACCGGAGATGACTTTCCCATACAAAAGTTCGCCGGGGATGACTTTCCCAATACAAAAGTTCACCGGAGATGACTTTTCCCATACAAAAGTTCACCGGAGATGACTTTCCCAATACAAAAGTTCACCGGAGATGACTTTCCCAATATAAAAGTTCACCGGGCATGACTTTCCCAATACAAAAGTTCACCGGGCATGACTTTCCCAATACAACAGTTCACCGGAGATGACTTTCCCAATACAAAAGTTCACCGGGAATGACTTTCCCAATACAAAAGTTCACCGGAGATGACTTTTCCCATACAAAAGTTCACCGGAGATGACTTTCCCAGTACAAAAGTTCACCGGAGATGACTTTCCCAATACAAAAGTTCACCGGAGATGACTTTCCCATACAAAAGTTCACCGGAGATGACTTTCCCAGTACAAAAGTTCACCGGAGATGACTTTTCCCATACAAAAGTTCACCGGAGATGACTTTCCCAATACAAAAGTTCACCGGGCATGACTTTCCCAATACAAAAGTTCACCGGAGATGACTTTTCCCATATAAAAGTTCACCGGAGATGACTTTTCCCATACAAAAGTTCACCGGAGATGACTTTTCCCATACAAAAGTTCACCGGAGATGACTTTCCCAATACAAAAGTTCACCGGAGATGACTTTTCCTATACAAAAGTTCACCGGAGATGACTTTCCCATTACAAAAGTTCACCGGGCATGACTTTCCCAATACAAAAGTTCACCGGAGATGACTTTCCCAATACAAAAGTTCACCGGGCATGACTTTTCCCAATACAAAAGTTCACCGGGCACGACTTTCCCAATACAAAAGTTCACCGGAGATGACTTTTCCCATACAAAAGTTCACCGGAGATGACTTTTCCCATACAAAATTTCACCGGAGATGACTTTCCCAATACAAAAGTTCACCAGAGATGACTTTTCCCATACAAAAGTTCACGGGCATGACTTTCCCAATACAAAAGTTCACCGGGCATGACTTTCCCAATACAAAAGTTCACCGGGCATGACTTTCCCAATACAAAAGTTCACCGGAGATGACTTTTCCCATACAAAAGTTCACCGGAGATGACTTTCCCATACAAAAGTTCACCGGAGATGACTTTTCCCATACAAAAGTTCACCGGAGATGACTTTTCCCATACAAAAGTTCACCGGAGATGACTTTTCCCATACAAAAGTTCACCGGGCATGACTTTCCCAATACAAAAGTTCACCGGGCATGACTTTCCCAATACAAAAGTTCACCGGAGATGACTTTCCCAATACAAAAGTTCACCGGAGATGACTTTCCCAATACAAAAGTTCACCGGGCATGACTTTCCCAATACAAAAGTTCACCGGGCACGACTTTCCCAATACAAAAGTTCACCGGGCATGACTTTCCCAATACAAAAGTTCACCGGGAATGACTTTCCCAATACAAAAGTTCACCGGGCATGACTTTCCCAATACAAAAGTTCACCGGAGATGACTTTTCCCATACAAAAGTTCACCGGAGATGACTTTCCCAATACAAAAGTTCACCGGAGATGACTTTCCCAATACAAAAGTTCACCGGAGATGACTTTTCCCATACAAAAGTTCACCGGAGATGACTTTTCCCATACAAAAGTTCACCGGAGATGACTTTCCCAATTCAAAAGTTCACCGGAGATGACTTTCCCAATACAAAAGTTCACCGGGCATGACTTTCCCAATACAAAAGTTCACCGGGAATGACTTTCCCAATACAAAAGTTCACCGGAGATGACTTTTCCCATACAAAAGTTCACCGGAGATGACTTTCCCAATACAAAAGTTCACCGGAGATGACTTTCCCGATACAAAAGTTCACCGGAGATGACTTTTCCCATACAAAAGTTCACCGGAGATGACTTTCCCAATACAAAAGTTCACCGGAGATGACTTTTCCCATACAAAAGTTCACCGGAGATGACTTTCCCAATACAAAAGTTCACCGGAGATGACTTTTCCAATACAAAAGTTCACCGGAGATGACTTTCCCAATACAAAAGTTCACCGGAGATGACTTTCCCAGTACAAAAGTTCACCGGGCATGACTTTCCCAATACAAAAGTTCACCGGGCACGACTTTCCCAATACAAAAGTTCACCGGGCATGACTTTCCCAATACAAAAGTTCACCGGAGATGACTTTTCCCATACAAAAGGTCACCGGAGATGACTTTTCCCATACAAAAGGTCACCGGAGATGACTTTTCCCATACAAAAGTTCACCGGAGATGACTTTCCCAATACAAAAGTTCACCGGAGATGACTTTTCCCATACAAAAGTTCACCGGAGATGACTTTCCCAATTCAAAAATTCACCGGAGATGACTTTCCCAATACAAAAGTTCACCGGGCATGACTTTCCCAATACAAAAGTTCACCGGGAATGACTTTCCCAATACAAAAGTTCACCGGAGATGACTTTTCCCATACAAAAGTTCACCGGAGATGACTTTCCCAATACAAAAGTTCACCGGAGATGACTTTCCCAGTACAAAAGTTCACCGGAGATGACTTTCCCAATACAAAAGTTCACCGGGAATGACTTTCCCAATACAAAAGTTCACCGGGCATGACTTTTCCCATACAAAAGTTCACCGGAGATGACTTTCCCAATACAAAAGTTCACCGGAGATGACTTTCCCAATATAAAAGTTCACCGGAGATGACTTTTCCCATACAAAAGTTCACCGGAGATGACTTTTCCCATACAAAAGTTCACCGGGCATGACTTTCCCAATACAAAAGTTCACCGGAGATGACTTTCCCAATACAAAAGTTCACCGGGCATGACTTTCCCAATACAAAAGTTCACCGGAGATGACTTTCCCAATACAAAAGTTCACCGGGCATGACTTTCCCAATACAAAAGTTCACCGGAGATGACTTTTCCCATACATAAGTTCACCGGAGATGACTTTTCCCATACAAAAGTTCACCGGAGATGACTTTTCCCATACAAAAGGTCACCGGAGATGACTTTTCCCATACAAAAGTTCACCGGAGATGACTTTCCCAATACAAAAGTTCACCGGAGATGACTTTCCCAATACAAAAGTTCACCGGGCATGACTTTTCCTATACAAAAGTTCACCGGGCATGACTTTCCCAATACAAAAGTTCACCGGAGATGACTTTCCCAATACAAAAGTTCACCGGAGATGACTTTTCCCATACAAAAGTTCACCGGAGATGACTTTCCCAATACAAAAGTTCACCGGGCATGAATTTCCCAATACAAAAGTTCACCGGGAATGACTTTCCCAATACAAAAGTTCACCGGAGATGACTTTCCCAATACAAAAGTTCACCGGGCATGACTTTTCCCATACAAAAGTTCACCGGAGATGACTTTCCCAATACAAAAGTTCACCGGAGATGACTTTCCCAATACAAAAGTTCACCGGAGATGACTTTCCCATACAAAAGTTCACCGGAGATGACTTTCCCAATACAAAAGTTCACCGGGCATAACTTTCCCAATACAAAAGTTCACCGGAGATGACTTTCCCAATACAAAAGTTCACCGGAGATGACTTTTCCCATACAAAAGTTCACCGGAGATGACTTTTCCCATACAAAAGTTCACCGGAGATGACTTTTCCCATACAAAAGTTCACCGGAGATGACTTTCCCAATACAAAAGTTCACCGGAGATGACTTTCCCAGTACAAAAGTTCACCGGGCATGACTTTCCCAATACAAAAGTTCACCGGGCACGACTTTCCCAATACAAAAGTTCACCGGAGATGACTTTTCCCATACAAAAGTTCACCGGAGATGACTTTTCCCATACAAAAGTTCACCGGAGATGACTTTCCCATACAAAAGTTCACCGGAGATGACTTTCCCAATACAAAAGTTCACCGGAGATGACTTTCCCAGTACAAAAGTTCACCGGAGATGACTTTCCCAGTACAAAAGTTCACCGGAGATGACTTTCCCAATACAAAAGTTCACCGGGAATGACTTTCCCAATACAAAAGTTCACCGGGCATGACTTTTCCCATACAAAAGTTCACCGGAGATGACTTTCCCAATACAAAAGTTCACCGGAGATGACTTTCCCAATATAAAAGTTCACCGGAGATGACTTTTCCCATACAAAAGTTCACCGGAGATGACTTTTCCCATACAAAAGTTCACCGGGCATGACTTTCCCAATACAAAAGTTCACCGGAGATGACTTTCCCAATACAAAAGTTCACCGGGCATGACTTTCCCAATACAAAAGTTCACCGGAGATGACTTTCCCAATACAAAAGTTCACCGGGCATGACTTTCCCAATACAAAAGTTCACCGGAGATGACTTTTCCCATACATAAGTTCACCGGAGATGACTTTTCCCATACAAAAGTTCACCGGAGATGACTTTTCCCATACAAAAGGTCACCGGAGATGACTTTTCCCATACAAAAGTTCACCGGAGATGACTTTCCCAATACAAAAGTTCACCGGAGATGACTTTCCCAATACAAAAGTTCACCGGGCATGACTTTTCCTATACAAAAGTTCACCGGGCATGACTTTCCCAATACAAAAGTTCACCGGAGATGACTTTCCCAATACAAAAGTTCACCGGAGATGACTTTTCCCATACAAAAGTTCACCGGAGATGACTTTCCCAATACAAAAGTTCACCGGGCATGAATTTCCCAATACAAAAGTTCACCGGGAATGACTTTCCCAATACAAAAGTTCACCGGAGATGACTTTCCCAATACAAAAGTTCACCGGGCATGACTTTTCCCATACAAAAGTTCACCGGAGATGACTTTCCCAATACAAAAGTTCACCGGAGATGACTTTCCCAATACAAAAGTTCACCGGAGATGACTTTCCCATACAAAAGTTCACCGGAGATGACTTTCCCAATACAAAAGTTCACCGGGCATAACTTTCCCAATACAAAAGTTCACCGGAGATGACTTTCCCAATACAAAAGTTCACCGGAGATGACTTTTCCCATACAAAAGTTCACCGGAGATGACTTTTCCCATACAAAAGTTCACCGGAGATGACTTTTCCCATACAAAAGTTCACCGGAGATGACTTTCCCAATACAAAAGTTCACCGGAGATGACTTTCCCAGTACAAAAGTTCACCGGGCATGACTTTCCCAATACAAAAGTTCACCGGGCACGACTTTCCCAATACAAAAGTTCACCGGAGATGACTTTTCCCATACAAAAGTTCACCGGAGATGACTTTTCCCATACAAAAGTTCACCGGAGATGACTTTCCCATACAAAAGTTCACCGGAGATGACTTTCCCAATACAAAAGTTCACCGGAGATGACTTTCCCAATACAAAAGTTCACCGGAGCTGACTTTCCCAATACAAAAGTTCACCGGAGATGACTTTCCCAATACAAAAGTTCACCGGAGATGACTTTCCCAATACAAAAGTTCACCGGAGATGACTTTCCCAATACAAAAGTTCACCGGAGATGACTTTTCCCATACAAAAGTTCACCGGAGATGACTTTTCCCATACAAAAGTTCACCGGAGATGACTTTCCCAATACAAAAGTTCACCGGAGATGACTTTCCCAATACAAAAGTTCACCGGGCATGACTTTCCCAATACAAAAGTTCACCGGAGATGACTTTCCCATACAAAAGTTCACCGGAGATGACTTTCCCAATACAAAAGTTCACCGGAGATGACTTTTCCCATACAAAAGTTCACCGGAGATGACTTTCCCATACAAAAGTTCACCGGAGATGACTTTTCCCATACAAAAGTTCACCGGAGATGACTTTCCCAATACAAAAGTTCACCGGAGATGACTTTTCTTATACAAAAGTTCACCGGAGATGACTTTTCCCATACAAAAGTTCACCGGAGATGACTTTCCCATACAAAAGTTCACCGGAGATGACTTTCCCAATACAAAAGTTCACCGGAGATGACTTTCCCAATACAAAAGTTCACCGGAGATGACTTTCCCAATACAAAAGTTCACCGGAGATGTCTTTTCCCATACAAAAGTTCACCGGAGATGACTTTTCCCATACAAAAGTTCACCGGAGATGACTTTCCCAATACAAAAGTTCACCGGAGATGACTTTCCCAATACAAAAGTTCACCGGAGATGACTTTTCCCATACAAAAGTTCACCGGAGATGACTTTTCCCATACAAAAGTTCACCGGAGATGACTTTCCCATACAAAAGTTCACCGGAGATGACTTTCCCAATACAAAAGTTCACCGGAGATGACTTTCCCAATACAAAAGTTCACCGGAGATGACTTTCCCAATACAAAAGTTCACCGGAGATGACTTTCCCAATACAAAAGTTCACCGGAGATGACTTTCCCAATACAAAAGTTCACCGGAGATGACTTTTCCCATACAAAAGTTCACCGGAGATGACTTTCCCAATACAAAAGTTCACCGGAGATGACTTTTCCAATACAAAAGTTCACCGGAGATGACTTTCCCAATACAAAAGTTCACCGGAGATGACTTTCCCAATACAAAAGTTCACCGGAGATGACTTTTCCCATACAAAAGTTCACCGGACATGACTTTCCCAATACAAAAGTTCACCGGAGATGACTTTTCCCATACAAAAGTTCACCGGAGATGACTTTCCCAATACAAAAGTTCACCGGGCATGACTTTTCCTATACAAAAGTTCACCGGAGATGACTTTCCCAATACAAAAGTTCACCGGGCATGACTTTCCCAATACAAAAGTTCACCGGAGATGACTTTTCCCATACAAAAGTTCACCGGAGATGACTTTCCCAATACAAAAGTTCACCGGAGATGACTTTTCCCATACAAAAGTTCACCGGAGATGACTTTCCCATACAAAAGTTCACCGGAGATGACTTTCCCAATACAAAAGTTCACCGGAGATGACTTTCCCAATACAAAAGTTCACCGGAGATGACTTTTCCCATACAAAAGTTCACCGGAGATGACTTTCCCAATACAAAAGTTCACCGGAGATGACTTTTCCCATACAAAAGTTCACCGGGATGACTTTCCATACAAAAGTTCACCGGAGATGACTTTCCCAATACAAAAGTTCACCGGGCACGACTTTTCCCATACAAAAGTTCACCGGAGATGACTTTCCCAATACAAAAGTTTACCGGAGATGACTTTCCCAATACAAAAGTTCACCGGAGATGACTTTCCCAATACAAAAGTTCACCGGAGATGACTTTTCCCATACAAAAGTTCACCGGAGATGACTTTCCCATACAAAAGTTCACCGGAGATGACTTTCCCAATACAAAAGTTCACCGGGCATGACTTTCCCAATACAAAAGTTCACCGGAGATGACTTTTCCCATACAAAAGTTCACCGGAGATGACTTTCCCAATACAAAAGTTCACCGGGCATGACTTTCCCAATACAAAAGTTCACCGGGAATGACTTTCCCAATACAAAAGTTCACCGGAGATGACTTTCCCAATACAAAAGTTCACCGGGCATGACTTTTCCCATACAAAAGTTCACCGGAGATGACTTTCCCAATACAAAAGTTCACCGGAGATGACTTTCCCAATACAAAAGTTCACCGGGCATGACTTTTCCCATACAAAAGTTCACCGGAGATGACTTTCCCAATACAAAAGTTCACCGGAGATGACTTTCCCAATACAAAAGTTCACCCGGAATGACTTTCCCAATACAAAAGTTCACCGGAGATGACTTTCCCAATACAAAAGTTCACCGGGCATGACTTTTCCCATACAAAAGTTCACCGGAGATGACTTTCCCAATACAAAAGTTCACCGGAGATGACTTTCCCAATACAAAAGTTCACCGGGCATGACTTTTCCCATACAAAAGTTCACCGGAGATGACTTTCCCAATACAAAAGTTCACCGGAGATGACTTTCCCAATACAAAAGTTCACCGGAGATGACTTTCCCAATACAAAAGTTCACCGGAGATGACTTTCCCAATACAAAAGTTCACCGGAGATGACTTTTCCCATACAAAAGTTCACCGGAGATGACTTTCCCAATACAAAAGTTCACCGGAGATGACTTTCCCAATACAAAAGTTCACCGGAGATGACTTTTCCCATACAAAAGTTCACCGGAGATGACTTTCCCAATACAAAAGTTCACCGGAGATGACTTTTCCCATACAAAAGTTCACCGGAGATGACTTTCCCATACAAAAGTTCACCGGAGATGACTTTCCCAATACAAAAGTTCACCGGAGATGACTTTCCCAATACAAAAGTTCACCGGAGATGACTTTCCCAATACAAAAGTTCACCGGAGATGACTTTCCCAATACAAAAGTTCACCGGAGATGACTTTCCCAATACAAAAGTTCACCGGAGATGACTTTCCCAATACAAAAGTTCACCGGAGATGACTTTCCCAATACAAAAGTTCACCGGAGATGACTTTTCCCATACAAAAGTTCACCGGAGATGACTTTTCCCATACAAAAGTTCACCGGAGATGACTTTCCCAATACAAAAGTTCACCGGAGATGACTTTCCCAATACAAAAGTTCACCGGGCATGACTTTCCCAATACAAAAGTTCACCGGAGATGACTTTCCCATACAAAAGTTCACCGGAGATGACTTTCCCAATACAAAAGTTCACCGGAGATGACTTTTCCCATACAAAAGTTCACCGGAGATGACTTTCCCATACAAAAGTTCACCGGAGATGACTTTTCCCATACAAAAGTTCACCGGAGATGACTTTCCCAATACAAAAGTTCACCGGAGATGACTTTTCCCATACAAAAGTTCACCGGAGATGACTTTTCCCATACAAAAGTTCACCGGAGATGACTTTCCCATACAAAAGTTCACCGGAGATGACTTTCCCAATACAAAAGTTCACCGGAGATGACTTTCCCAATACAAAAGTTCACCGGAGATGACTTTCCCAATACAAAAGTTCACCGGAGATGACTTTCCCAGTACAAAAGTTCACCGGAGATGACTTTTCCCATACAAAAGTTCACCGGAGATGACTTTCCCATACAAAAGTTCACCGGAGATGACTTTCCCAATACAAAAGTTCACCGGGCATGACTTTCCCAATACAAAAGTTCACCGGAGATGACTTTCCCAATACAAAAGTTCACCAGAGATGACTTTTCCCATACAAAAGTTCACCGGAGATGACTTTTCCCATACAAAAGTTCACCGGAGATGACTTTTCCCATACAAAAGTTCACCGGAGATGACTTTCCCAATACAAAAGTTCACCGGAGATGACTTTCCCAGTACAAAAGTTCACCGGGCATGACTTTCCCAATACAAAAGTTCACCGGGCACGACTTTCCCAATACAAAAGTTCACCGGAGATGACTTTTCCCATACAAAAGTTCACCGGAGATGACTTTTCCCATACAAAAGTTCACCGGAGATGACTTTCCCATACAAAAGTTCACCGGAGATGACTTTCCCAATACAAAAGTTCACCGGAGATGACTTTCCCAATACAAAAGTTCACCGGAGATGACTTTTCCCATACAAAAGTTCACCGGAGATGACTTTCCCAATACAAAAGTTCACCGGAGATGACTTTCCCAGTACAAAAGTTCACCGGGCATGACTTTCCCAATACAAAAGTTCACCGGGCACGACTTTCCCAATACAAAAGTTCACCGGAGATGACTTTTCCCAATACAAAAGTTCACCGGAGATGACTTTTCCCAATACAAAAGTTCACCGGAGATGACTTTTCCCATACAAAAGTTCACCGGAGATGACTTTCCCAATACAAAAGTTCACCGGAGATGACTTTCCCAATACAAAAGTTCACCGGAGATGACTTTCCCAATACAAAAGTTCACCGGAGATGACTTTTCCCATACAAAAGTTCACCGGAGATGACTTTCCCAATACAAAAGTTCACCGGAGATGACTTTTCCCATACAAAAGTTCACCGGGAATGACTTTTCCCATACAAAAGTTCACCGGAGATGACTTTCCCAATACAAAAGTTCACCGGGCACGACTTTTCCCATACAAAAGTTCACCGGAGATGACTTTCCCAATACAAAAGTTTACCGGAGATGACTTTCCCAATACAAAAGTTCACCGGGCATGACTTTCCCAATACAAAAGTTCACCGG
The DNA here is from genome assembly GCF_047663935.1 of Musca autumnalis. Classification (NCBI taxonomy): domain Eukaryota; kingdom Metazoa; phylum Arthropoda; class Insecta; order Diptera; family Muscidae; genus Musca; species Musca autumnalis. Next base: position 48,442 of record NW_027411963.1, read on the forward strand.
AGATGACTTTTCCCATACAAAAGTTCACCGGAGATGACTTTCCCAATACAAAAGTTCACCGGGCATGACTTTCCCAATACAAAAGTTCACCGGGAATGACTTTCCCAATACAAAAGTTCACCGGAGATGACTTTCCCAATACAAAAGTTCACCGGGCATGACTTTTCCCATACAAAAGTTCACCGGAGATGACTTTCCCAATACAAAAGTTCACCGGAGATGACTTTCCCAATACAAAAGTTCACCGGGCATGACTTTTCCCATACAAAAGTTCACCGGAGATGACTTTCCCCATACAAAAGTTCACCGGAGATGACTTTCCCAATACAAAAGTTCACCGGAGATGACTTTCCCAATACAAAAGTTCACCGGGCATGACTTTTCCTATACAAAAGTTCACCGGGCATGACTTTCCCAATACAAAAGTTCACCGGAGATGACTTTCCCAATACAAAAGTTCACCGGAGATGACTTTTCCCATACAAAAGTTCACCGGAGATGACTTTCCCAATACAAAAGTTCACCTGGCATGACTTTCCCAATACAAAAGTTCACCGGGAATGACTTTCCCAATACAAAAGTTCACCGGAGATGACTTTCCCAATACAAAAGTTCACCGGGCATGACTTTTCCCATACAAAAGTTCACCGGAGATGACTTTCCCAATACAAAAGTTCACCGGAGATGACTTTCCCAATACAAAAGTTCACCGGAGATGATTTTCCCAATACAAAAGTTCACCGGAGATGACTTTCCCAATACAAAAGTTCACCGGAGATGACTTTCCCAGTACAAAAGTTCACCGGAGATGACTTTTCCCATACAAAAGTTCACCGGAGATGACTTTCCCATACAAAAGTTCACCGGAGATGACTTTCCCAATACAAAAGTTCACCGGGCATGACTTTCCCAATACAAAAGTTCACCGGAGATGACTTTCCCAATACAAAAGTTCACCAGAGATGACTTTTCCCATACAAAAGTTCACCGGAGATGACTTTTCCCATACAAAAGTTCACCGGAGATGACTTTTCCCATACAAAAGTTCACCGGAGATGACTTTCCCAATACAAAAGTTCACCGGAGATGACTTTCCCAGTACAAAAGTTCACCGGGCATGACTTTCCCAATACAAAAGTTCACCGGGCACGACTTTCCCAATACAAAAGTTCACCGGAGATGACTTTTCCCATACAAAAGTTCACCGGAGATGACTTTTCCCATACAAAAGTTCACCGGAGATGACTTTCCCATACAAAAGTTCACCGGAGATGACTTTCCCAATACAAAAGTTCACCGGAGATGACTTTCCCAATACAAAAGTTCACCGGAGATGACTTTTCCCATACAAAAGTTCACCGGAGATGACTTTCCCAATACAAAAGTTCACCGGAGATGACTTTCCCAGTACAAAAGTTCACCGGGCATGACTTTCCCAATACAAAAGTTCACCGGGCACGACTTTCCCAATACAAAAGTTCACCGGAGATGACTTTTCCCAATACAAAAGTTCACCGGGAATGACTTTCCCAATACAAAAGTTCACCGGAGATGACTTTTCCCATACAAAAGTTCACCGGAGATGACTTTCCCAATACAAAAGTTCACCGGAGATGACTTTCCCAATACAAAAGTTCACCGGAGATGACTTTCCCAATACAAAAGTTCACCGGAGATGACTTTCCCAATACAAATGTTCACCGGAGATGACTTTTCCCATACAAAAGTTCACCGGAGATGACTTTTCCCATACAAAAGTACACCGGAGATGACTTTCCCAATACAAAAGTTCACCGGAGATGACTTTCCCAATACAAAAGTTCACCGGAGATGACTTTCCCAATACAAAAGTTCACCGGAGATGACTTTTCCCATACAAAAGTTCACCGGAGATGACTTTTCCCATACAAAAGTTCACCGGAGATGACTTTCCCATACAAAAGTTCACCGGAGATGACTTTTCCCATACAAAAGTTCACCGGAGATGAGTTTCCCAATACAAAAGTTCACCGGGCACGACTTTTCCCATACAAAAGTTCACCGGAGATGACTTTCCCAATACAAAAGTTCACCGGAGATGACTTTTCCCATACAAAAGGTCACCGGAGATGACTTTTCCCATACAAAAGTTCGCCGGAGATGACTTTCCCAATACAAAAGTTCACCGGAGATGACTTTCCCAATACAAAAGTTCACCGGGCATGACTTTCTCAATACAAAAGTTCACCGGAGATGACTTTCCCAATACAAAAGTTCACCGGAGATGACTTTTCCCATACAAAAGTTCACCGGGCATGACTTTCCCAATACAAAAGTTCACCGGAGATGACTTTTCCCATACAAAAGGTCACCGGAGATGACTTTCCCAATACAAAAGTTCACCGGGCACGACTTTTCCCATACAAAAGTTCACCGGAGATGACTTTCCCAATACAAAAGTTCACCGGAGATGACTTTTCCCATACAAAAGGTCACCGGAGATGACTTTCCCAGTAAAAAAGTTCACCGGAGATGACTTTTCCCATACAAAAGTTCACCGGAGATGACTTTCCCATACAAAAGTTCACCGGAGATGACTTTCCCAATACAAAAGTTCACCGGGCATGACTTTCCCAATACAAAAGTTCACCGGAGATGACTTTCCCAATACAAAAGTTCACCGGAGATGACTTTCCCAATACAAAAGTTCACCGGAGATGACTTTCCCAATACTAAAGTTCACCGGAGATGACTTTTCCCATACAAAAGTTCACCGGAGATGACTTTTCCCATACAAAAGTTCACCGGAGATGACTTTCCCAATACAAAAGTTCACCGGAGATGACTTTCCCAATACAAAAGTTCACCGGAGATGACTTTTCCCATACAAAAGTTCACCGGAGATGACTTTCCCAATACAAAAGTTCACCGGAGATGACTTTCCCAATACAAAAGTTCACCGGAGATGACTTTCCCAATACAAAAGTTCACCGGAGATGACTTTTCCCATACAAAAGTTCACCGGAGATGACTTTCCCAATACAAAAGTTCACCGGAGATGACTTTCCCAATACAAAAGTTCACCGGAGATGACTTTCCCAATACAAAAGTTCACCGGAGATGACTTTCCCAATACAAAAGTTCACCGGAGATGACTTTTCCCATACAAAAGTTCACCGGAGATGACTTTCCCAATACAAAAGTTCACCGGAGATGACTTTCCCAATACAAAAGTTCACCGGAGATGACTTTTCCCATACAAAAGTTCACCGGAGATGACTTTCCCAATACAAAAGTTCACCGGAGATGACTTTTCCCATACAAAAGTTCACCGGAGATGACTTTCCCAATACAAAAGTTCACCGGAGATGACTTTCCCAATACAAAAGTTTACCGGAGATGACTTTCCCAATACAAAAGTTCACCGGAGATGACTTTCCCAATACAAAAGTTCACCGGAGATGACTTTCCCAATGTAAAAGTTCACCGTAGATGACTTTTCCCATACAAAAGTTCACCGGAGATGACTTTTCCCATACAAAAGTTCACCGGGCATGACTTTCCCAATACAAAAGTTCACCGGGCACGACTTTCCCAATACAAAAGTTCACCGGAGATGACTTTTCCCATACAAAAGTTCACCGGAGATGACTTTTCCCATACAAAAGTTCACCGGGCATGACTTTCCCAATACAAAAGTTCACCGGAGATGACTTTTCCCATACAAAAGTTCACCGGAGATTACTTTTCCCATACAAAAGTTCACCGGAGATGACTTTCCCAATACAAAAGTTCACCGGAGATGACTTTCCCAATACAAAAGTTCACCGGAGATGACTTTCCCAATACAAAAGTTCACCGGAGATGACTTTTCCCATACAAAAGTTCACCGGAGATGACTTTCCCAATACAAAAGTTCACCGGAGATGACTTTCCCAATACAAAAGTTCACCGGAGATGACTTTCCCAATACAAAAGTTCACCGGAGATGACTTTCCCAATACAAAAGTTCACCGGAGATGACTTTCCCAATATAAAAGTTCACCGGAGATGACTTTTCCCATACAAAAGTTCACCGGAGATGACTTTTCCCATACAAAAGTTCACCGGGCATGACTTTCCCAATACAAAAGTTCACCGGAGATGACTTTCCCAATACAAAAGTTCACCGGGCATGACTTTCCCAATACAAAAGTTCACCGGAGATGACTTTCCCAATACAAAAGTTCACCGGGCATGACTTTCCCAATACAAAAGTTCACCGGAGATGACTTTTCCCTTACAAAAGTTCACCGGAGATGACTTTTCCCATACAAAAGTTCACCGGAGATGACTTTTCCCATACAAAAGGTCACCGGAGATGACTTTTCCCATACAAAAGTTCACCGGAGATGACTTTCCCAATACAAAAGTTCACCGGAGATGACTTTCCCAATACAAAAGTTCACCGGGCATGACTTTTCCTATACAAAAGTTCACCGGGCATGACTTTCCCAATACAAAAGTTCACCGGAGATGACTTTCCCAATACAAAAGTTCACCGGAGATGACTTTTCCCATACAAAAGTTCACCGGAGATGACTTTCCCATACAAAAGTTCACCGGAGATGACTTTCCCAATACAAAAGTTCACCGGAGATGACTTTCCCAATACAAAAGTTCACCGGAGATGACTTTCCCAATACAAAAGTTCACCGGAGATGACTTTTCCCATACAAAAGTTCACCGGAGATGACTTTCCCAATACAAAAGTTCACCGGAGATGACTTTCCCAATACAAAAGTTCACCGGAGATGACTTTCCCAATACAAAAGTTCACCGGAGATGACTTTCCCAATACAAAAGTTCACCGGAGATGACTTTCCCAATACAAAAGTTCACCGGGCACGACTTTCCCAATACAAAAGTTCACCGGAGATGACTTTCCCAATACAAAAGTTCACCGGAGATGACTTTTCCCAATACAAAAGTTTACCGGAGATGACTTTTCCCATACAAAAGTTCACCGGGCATGACTTTCCCAATACAAAAGTTCACCGGAGATGACTTTCCCAATACAAAAGTTCACCGGAGATGACTTTCCCAATACAAAAGTTCACCGGAGATGACTTTCCCAATACAAAAGTTCACCGGAGATGACTTTCCCAATACAAAAGTTCACCGGAGATGACTTTCCCAGTACAAAAGTTCACCGGGCATGACTTTCCCAATACAAAAGTTCACCGGGCACGACTTTCCCAATACAAAAGTTCACCGGGCATGACTTTCCCAATACAAAAGTTCACCGGGAATGACTTTCCCAATACAAAAGTTTACCGGAGATGACTTTTCCCATACAAAAGTTCACCGGAGATGACTTTCCCAATACAAAAGTTCACCGGGCACGACTTTCCCAATACAAAAGTTCACCGGAGATGACTTTTCCCATACAAAAGTTCACCGGAGATGACTTTTCCCATACAAAAGTTCACCGGAGATGACTTTCCCAATTCAAAAGTTCACCGGAGATGACTTTCCCAATTCAAAAGTTCACCGGGCATGACTTTCCCAATACAAAAGTTCACCGGGAATGACTTTCCCAATACAAAAGTTCACCGGAGATGACTTTTCCCATACAAAAGTTCACCGGAGATGACTTTTCCCATACAAAAGTTCACCGGAGATGACTTTTCCCATACAAAAGTTCACCGGAGATGACTTTTCCCATACAAAAGTTCACCGGAGATGACTTTTCCCATACAAAAGTTCACCGGAGATGACTTTCCCAATACAAAAGTTCACCGGAGATGACTTTTCCCATACAAAAGTTCACCGGAGATGACTTTTTCCATACAAAAGTTCACCGGAGATGACTTTCCCAATACAAAAGTTCACCGGAGATGACTTTTCCCATACAAAAGTTCACCGGAGATGACTTTTCCCATACAAAAGTTCACCGGAGATGACTTTCCCAATACAAAAGTTCACCGGAGATGACTTTTCCCATACAAAAGTTCACCGGGAATGACTTTCCCAATACAAAAGTTCACCGGGCATGACTTTCCCAATACAAAAGTTCACCGGGCATGACTTTCCCAATACAAAAGTTCACCGGGCATGACTTTCCCAATACAAAAGTTCACCGGAGATGACTTTCCCATACAAAAGTTCACCGGAGATGACTTTTCCCATACAAAAGTTCACCGGAGATGACTTTTCCCATACAAAAGTTCACCGGAGATGACTTTCCCAGTACAAAAGTTCACCGGAGATGACTTTCCCAATACAAAAGTTCACCGGAGATGACTTTTCCCATACAAAAGTTCACCGGAGATGACTTTTCCCATACAAAAGTTCACCGGGCATGACTTTCCCAATACAAAAGTTCACCGGAGATGACTTTCCCAATACAAAAGTTCACCGGAGATGACTTTCCCAATACAAAAGTTCACCGGAGATGACTTTCCCAATACAAAAGTTCACCGGAGATGACTTTCCCAATACAAAAGTTCACCGGAGATGACTTTTCCCATACAAAAGTTCACCGGAGATGACTTTCCCAATAAAAAGTTCACCGGAGATGACTTTCCCAATACAAAAGTTCACCGGAGATGACTTTCCCAATACAAAAGTTCACCGGAGATGACTTTTCCCATACAAAAGTTCACCGGAGATGACTTTTCCCATACAAAAGTTCACCGGAGATGACTTTCCCAATACAAAAGTTCACCGGAGATGACTTTCCCAATACAAAAGTTCACCGGGCATGACTTTCCCAATACAAAAGTTCACCGGAGATGACTTTCCCAATATAAAAGTTCACCGGGCATGACTTTCCCAATACAAAAGTTCACCGGAGATGACTTTTCCCATACAAAAGTTCACCGGAGATGACTTTCCCAATACAAAAGTTCACCGGAGATGACTTTTCCCAATACAAAAGTTTACCGGAAATGACTTTTCCCATACAAAGTTCACCGGGCATTACTTTCCCAATACAAAAGTTCACCGGAGATGACTTTCCCAATACAAAAGTTCACCGGAGATGACTTTCCCAATACAAAAGTTCACCGGAGATGACTTTCCCAATACAAAAGTTCACCGGAGATGACTTTCCCAGTACAAAAGTTCACCGGAGATGACTTTCCCAGTACAAAAGTTCACCGGGCATGACTTTCCCAATACAAAAGTTCACCGGGCATGACTTTCCCAATACAAAAGTTCACCGGGAATGACTTTCCCAATACAAAAGTTCACCGGAGATGACTTTTCCCATACAAAAGTTCACCGGAGATGACTTTCCCAATACAAAAGTTCACCGGGCACGACTTTCCCAATACAAAAGTTCACCGGAGATGACTTTTCCCATACAAAAGTTCACCGGAGATGACTTTTCCCATACAAAAGTTCACCGGAGATGACTTTCCCAATTCAAAAGTTCACCGGAGATGACTTTCCCAATTCAAAAGTTCACCGGGCATGACTTTCCCAATACAAAAGTTCACCGGGAATGACTTTCCCAATACAAAAGTTCACCGGAGATGACTTTTCCCATACAAAAGTTCACCGGAGATGACTTTTCCCATACAAAAGTTCACCGGAGATGACTTTTCCCATACAAAAGTTCACCGGAGATGACTTTTCCCATACAAAAGTTCACCGGAGATGACTTTTCCCATACAAAAGTTCACCGGAGATGACTTTCCCAATACAAAAGTTCACCGGAGATGACTTTTCCCATACAAAAGTTCACCGGAGATGACTTTTCCCATACAAAAGTTCACCGGAGATGACTTTCCCAATACAAAAGTTCACCGGAGATGACTTTTCCCATACAAAAGTTCACCGGAGATGACTTTTCCCATACAAAAGTTCCCCGGAGATGACTTTCCCAATACAAAAGTTCACCGGAGATGACTTTTCCCATACAAAAGTTCACCGGGAATGACTTTCCCAATACAAAAGTTCACCGGGCATGACTTTCCCAATACAAAAGTTCACCGGGCATGACTTTCCCAATACAAAAGTTCACCGGGCATGACTTTCCCAATACAAAAGTTCACCGGAGATGACTTTCCCATACAAAAGTTCACCGGAGATGACTTTTCCCATACAAAAGTTCACCGGAGTTGACTTTTCCCATACAAAAGTTCACCGGAGATGACTTTTCCAGTACAAAAGTTCACCGGAGATGACTTTCCCAATACAAAAGTTCACCGGAGATGACTTTTCCCATACAAAAGTTCACCGGAGATGACTTTTCCTATACAAAAGTTCACCGGGCATGACTTTCCCAATACAAAAGTTCACCGGAGATGACTTTCCCAATACAAAAGTTCACCGGAGATGACTTTCCCAATACAAAAGTTCACCGGAGATGACTTTCCCAATACAAAAGTTCACCGGAGATGACTTTCCCAATACAAAAGTTCACCGGAGATGACTTTTCCCATACAAAAGTTCACCGGAGATGACTTTCCCAATACAAAAGTTCAACGGAGATGACTTTCCCAATACAAAAGTTCACCGGAGATGACTTTCCCAATACAAAAGTTCACCGGAGATGACTTTTCCCATACAAAAGTTCACCGGAGATGACTTTTCCCATACAAAAGTTCACCGGAGATGACTTTCCCAATACAAAAGTTCACCGGAGATGACTTTCCCAATACAAAAGTTCACCGGGCATGACTTTCCCAATACAAAAGTTCACCGGAGATGACTTTCCCAATATAAAAGTTCACCGGGCATGACTTTCCCAATACAAAAGTTCACCGGAGATGACTTTTCCCATACAAAAGTTCACCGGAGATGACTTTCCCAATATAAAAGTTCACCGGGCATGACTTTCCCAATACAAAAGTTCACCGGAGATGACTTTTCCCATACAAAAGTTCACCGGAGATGACTTTTCCCATACAAAAGTTCACCGGAGATGACTTTTCCCATACAAAAGTTCACCGGAGATGACTTTCCCAATACAAAAGTTCACCGGAGATGACTTTCCCAATACAAAAGTTCACCGGAGATGACTTTCCCAGTACAAAAGTTCACCGGAGATGACTTTTCCCATACAAAAGTTCACCGGAGATGACTTTCCCAATTCAAAAGTTCACCGGAGATGACTTTCCCAATACAAAAGTTCACCGGGCATGACTTTCCCAATACAAAAGTTCACCGGAGATGACTTTCCCAATACAAAAGTTCACCGGAGATGACTTTTCCCATACAAAAGTTCACCGGAGATGACTTTTCCCATACAAAAGTTCACCGGAGATGACTTTCCCAATACAAAAGTTCACCGGAGATGACTTTCCCAATACAAAAGTTCACCGGGCATGACTTTCCCAATACAAAAGTTCACCGGAGATGACTTTCCCAGTACAAAAGTTCACCGGAGATGACTTTCCCAATACAAAAGTTCACCGGGAATGACTTTCCCAATACAAAAGTTCACCGGGCATGACTTTCCCAATACAAAAGTTCACCGGAGATGACTTTCCCAATACAAAAGTTCACCGGAGATGACTTTTCCCATACAAAAGTTCACCGGAGATGACTTTTCCCATACAAAAGTTCACCGGAGATGACTTTTCCCATACAAAAGTTCACCGGAGATGACTTTCCCAATACAAAATTTCACCGGAGATGACTTTTCCCATACAAAAGTTCACCGGAGATGACTTTCCCAATACAAAAGTTCACCGGGCATGACTTTCCCAATACAAAAGTTCACCGGGAATGACTTTCCCAATACAAAAGTTCACCGGAGATGACTTTTCCCATACAAAAGTTCACCGGAGATGACTTTCCCAATACAAAAGTTCACCGGAGATGACTTTTCCCATACAAAAGTTCACCGGAGATGACTTTCCCATACAAAAGTTCACCGGAGATGACTTTCCCAATACAAAAGTTCACCGGAGATGACTTTTCCCATACAAAAGTTCACCGGAGATTACTTTCCCATACAAAAGTTCACCGGAGATGACTTTCACAATACAAAAGTTCACCGGAGATGACTTTTCCCATACAAAAGTTCACCGGAGATGACTTTCCCAATACAAAAGTTCACCGGAGATGACTTTTCCCATACAAAAGTTCACCGGAGATGACTTTCCCATACAAAAGTTCACCGGAGATGACTTTCCCAATACAAAAGTTCACCGGAGATGACTTTCCCAATACAAAAGTTCACCGGAGATGACTTTCCCAATACAAACGTTCACCGGAGATGACTTTCCCAATACAAAAGTTCACCGGAGATGACTTTTCCCATACAAAAGTTCACCGGAGATGACTTTCCCAATACAAAAGTTCACCGGAGATGACTTTTCCCATACAAAAGTTCACCGGAGATGACTTTCCCAATACAAAAGTTCACCGGAGATGACTTTCCCAATACAAAAGTTCACCGGAGATGACTTTTCCCATACAAAAGTTCACCGGAGATGACTTTCCCAATACAAAAGTTCACCGGAGATGACTTTTCCCATACAAAAGTTCACCGGAGATGACTTTCCCAATACAAAAGTTCACCGGAGATGACTTTTCCCATACAAAAGTTCACCGGAGATGACTTTCCCAATACAAAAGTTCACCGGAGATGACTTTTCCCATACAAAAGTTCACCGGAGATGACTTTCCCAATACAAAAGTTCACCGGAGATGACTTTTCCCATACAAAAGTTCACCGGAGATGACTTTCCCAATACAAAAGTTCACCGGAGATGACTTTCCCAATACAAAAGTTCACCGGAGATGACTTTTCCCATACAAAAGTTCACCGGAGATGACTTTCCCAATACAAAAGTTCACCGGAGATGACTTTTCCCATACAAAAGTTCACCGGAGATGACTTTTCCCATACAAAAGTTCACCGGAGATGACTTTTCCCATACAAAAGTTCACCGGAGATGACTTTCCCATACAAAAGTTCACCGGAGATGACTTTCCCAATACAAAAGTTCACCGGAGATGACTTTTCCCATACAAAAGTTCACCGGAGATGACTTTTCCCATACAAAAGTTCACCGGAGATGACTTTCCCAATACAAAAGTTCACCGGAGATGACTTTCCCATACAAAAGTTCACCGGAGATGACTTTCCCAATACAAAAGTTCACCGGGCATGACTTTCCCAATACAAAAGTTCACCGGAGATGACTTTTCCCATACAAAAGTTCACCGGAGATGACTTTCCCAATACAAAAGTTCACCGGGCATGACTTTCCCAATACAAAAGTTCACCGGGAATGACTTTCCCAATACAAAAGTTCACCGGAGATGACTTTTCCCATACAAAAGTTCACCGGAGATGACTTTCCCAATACAAAAGTTCACCGGGCATGACTTTCCCAATACAAAAGTTCAACGGGCATGACTTTCTCAATACAAAAGTTCACCGGAGATGACTTTTCCCATACAAAAGTTCACCGGAGATGACTTTCCCAATACAAAAGTTCACCGGAGATGACTTTTCCCATACAAAAGGTCACCGGAGATGACTTTCCCAATACAAAAGTTCACCGGAGATGACTTTTCCCATACAAAAGTTCACCGGAGATGACTTTTCCCATACAAAAGTTCACCGAAAATGACTTTCCCAATACAAAAGTTCACCGGAGATGACTTTTCCCATACAAAAGTTCACCGGAGATGACTTTCCCAATACAAAAGTTCACCGGAGATGACTTTTCCCATACAAAAGGTCACCGGAGATGACTTTTCCCATACAAAAGTTCACCGGAGATGACTTTTCCCATACAAAAGTTCACCGGAGATGACTTTTCCTATACAAAAGTTCACCGGGCATGACTTTCCCAATACAAAAGTTCACCGGAGATGACTTTTCCCATACAAAAGTTCACCGGAGATGACTTTCCCAATACAAAAGTTCACCGGAGATGACTTTTCCCATACAAAAGTTCACCGGGCACGACTTTCCCAATACAAAAGTTCACCGGGCATGACTTTCCCAATACAAAAGTTCACCGGAGATGACTTTCCCAATACAAAAGTTCACCGGAGATGACTTTCCCAATACAAAAGTTCACCGGAGATGACTTTTCCCATACAAAAGTTCACCGGAGATGACTTTCCCAATACAAAAGTTCACCGGAGATGACTTTTCCCATACAAAAGTTCACCGGAGATGACTTTCCCAATACAAAAGTTCACCGGAGATGACTTTCCCAATACAAAAGTTCACCGGAGATGACTTTTCCCATACAAAAGTTCACCGGAGATGACTTTCCCAATACAAAAGTTCACCGGAGATGACTTTTCCCATACAAAAGTTCACCGGAGATGACTTTTCCCATACAAAAGTTCACCGGAGATGACTTTCCCAATACAAAAGTTCACCGGAGATGACTTTCCCAATACAAAAGTTCACCGGAGATGACTTTTCCCATACAAAAGTTCACCGGAGATGACTTTTCCCATACAAAAGTTCACCGGAGATGACTTTTCCCATACAAAAGTTCACCGGACATGACTTTTCCTATACAAAAGTTCACCGGGCATGACTTTCCCAATACAAAAGTTCACCGGAGATGACTTTTCCCATACAAAAGTTCACCGGAGATGACTTTCCCAATACAAAAGTTCACCGGAGATGACTTTTCCCATACAAAAGTTCACCGGGCACGACTTTCCCAATACAAAAGTTCACCGGGCACGACTTTCCCAATACAAAAGTTCACCGGGAATGACTTTCCCAATACAAAAGTTCACCGGAGATGACTTTTCCCATACAAAAGTTCACCGGAGATGACTTTTCCCATACAAAAGTTCACCGGAGATGACTTTTCCCATACAAAAGTTCACCGGAGATGACTTTTCCCATACAAAAGTTCACCGGAGATGACTTTTCCTATACAAAAGTTCACCGGGCATGACTTTCCCAATACAAAAGTTCACCGGAGATGACTTTTCCCATACAAAAGTTCACCGGAGATGACTTTCCCAATACAAAAGTTCACCGGAGATGACTTTTCCCATACAAAAGTTCACCGGGCACGACTTTCCCAATACAAAAGTTCACCGGCCATGACTTTCCCAATACAAAAGTTCACCGGAGATGACTTTCCCAATACAAAAGTTCACCGGAGATGACTTTCCGAATACAAAAGTTCACCGGAGATGACTTTTCCCATACAAAAGTTCACCGGAGATGACTTTCCCAATACAAAAGTTCACCGGAGATGACTTTTCCCATACAAAAGTTCACCGGAGATGACTTTCCCAATACAAAAGTTCACCGGAGATGACTTTCCCAATACAAAAGTTCACCGGAGATGACTTTTCCCATACAAAAGTTCACCGGAGATGACTTTCCCAATACAAAAGTTCACCGGAGATGACTTTTCCCATACAAAAGTTCACCGGAGATGACTTTTCCCATACAAAAGTTCACCGGAGATGACTTTTCCCAATACAAAAGTTCACCGGAGATGACTTTTCCCATACAAAAGTTCACCGGAGATGACTTTCCCAATACAAAAGTTCACCGGGAATGACTTTCCCAATACAAAAGTTCACCGGAGATGACTTTTCCCATACAAAAGTTCACCGGAGATGACTTTCCCAATACAAAAGTTCACCGGAGATGACTTTTCCCATACAAAAGTTCACCGGAGATGACTTTCCCAATACAAAAGTTCACCGGAGATGACTTTTCCCATACAAAAGTTCACCGGAGATGACTTTTCCCATACAAAAGTTCACCGGAGATGACTTTCCCAATACACAAGTTCACCGGAGATGACTTTTCCCATACAAAAGTTCACCGGAGATGACTTTCCCAATACAAAAGTTCACCGGAGATGACTTTCCCAATACAAAAGTTCACCGGAGATGACTTTTCCCATACAAAATTCACCGGAGATGACTTTCCCAATACAAAAGTTCACCGGGCATGACTTTCCCAATACAAAAGTTCACCGGGCATGACTTTCCCAATACAAAAGTTCACCGGGAATGACTTTCCCAATACAAAAGTTCACCGGAGATGACTTTTCCCATACAAAAGTTCACCGGAGATGACTTTCCCAATACAAAAGTTCACCGGAGATGACTTTTCCCATACAAAAGTTCACCGGAGATGACTTTCCCAATACAAAAGTTCACCGGAGATGACTTTTCCCATACAAAAGTTCACCGGAGATGACTTTCCCAATAAAAAAGTTCACCGGAGATGACTTTCCCAATACAAAAGTTCACCGGGCATGACTTTCCCAATACAAAAGTTCACCGGAGATGACTTTCCCAATACAAAAGTTCACCGGAGATGACTTTCCCAATACAAAAGTTCACCGGGCACGACTTTCCCAATACAAAAGTTCACCGGGCATGACTTTCCCAATACAAAAGTTCACCGGGAATGACTTTCCCAATACAAAAGTTCACCGGAGATGACTTTCCCAATACAAAAGTTCACCGGAGATGACTTTTCCCATACAAAAGTTCACCGGAGATGACTTTTCCCATACAAAAGTTCACCGGAGATGACTTTTCCCATACAAAAGTTCACCGGAGATGACTTTCCCAATACAAAAGTTCACCGGAGATGACTTTTCCCATACAAAAGTTCACCGGAGATGACTTTTCCCATACAAAAGTTCACCGGAGATGACTTTTCCCATACAAAAGTTCACCGGAGATGACTTTCCCAATACAAAAGTTCACCGGAGATGACTTTTCCCATACAAAAGTTCACCGGAGATGACTTTCCCAATACAAAAGTTCACCGGGCACGACTTTCCCAATACAAAAGTTCACCGGGAATGACTTTCCCAATACAAAAGTTCACCGGAGATGACTTTTCCCATACAAAAGTTCACCGGAGATGACTTTTCCCATACAAAAGTTCACCGGAGATGACTTTCCCAATACAAAAGTTCACCGGAGATGACTTTTCCCATACAAAAGTTCACCGGAGATGACTTTTCCCATACAAAAGTTCACCGGAGATGACTTTCCCAATACAAAAGTTCACCGGAGATGACTTTCCCAGTACAAAAGTTCACCGGGCATGACTTTCCCAATACAAAAGTTCACCGGAGATGACTTTCCCAGTACAAAAGTTCACCGGAGATGACTTTCCCAATACAAAAGTTCACCGGAGATGACTTTCCCAATACAAAAGTTCACCGGGCATGACTTTCCCAATACAAAAGTTCACCGGGAATGACTTTCCCAATACAAAAGTTCACCGGAGATGACTTTTCCCATACAAAAGTTCACCGGAGATGACTTTCCCAATACAAAAGTTCACCGGAGATGACTTTCCCAATACAAAAGTTCACCGGAGATGACTTTCCCATACAAAAGTTCACCGGAGATGACTTTCCCAATACAAAAGTCCACCGGGAATGACTTTCCCAATACAAAAGTTCACCGGAGATGACTTTTCCCATACAAAAGTTCACCGGAGATGACTTTCCCAATACAAAAGTTCACCGGAGATGACTTTTCCCATACAAAAGTTCACCGGAGATGACTTTCCCAATACAAAAGTTCACCGGAGATGACTTTCCCAATACAAAAGTTCACCGGAGATGACTTTTCCCATACAAAAGTTCACCGGAGATGACTTTTCCCATACAAAAGTTCACCGGAGATGACTTTTCCCATACAAAAGTTCACCGGAGATGACTTTTCCTATACAAAAGTTCACCGGGCATGACTTTCCCAATACAAAAGTTCACCGGAGATGACTTTTCCCATACAACAGTTCACCGGAGATGACTTTCCCAATACAAAAGTTCACCGGAGATGACTTTTCCCATACAAAAGTTCACCGGGCACGACTTTCCCAATACAAAAGTTCACCGGGCATGACTTTCCCAATACAAAAGTTCACCGGGAATGACTTTCCCAATACAAAAGTTCACCGGAGATGACTTTTCCCATACAAAAGTTCACCGGAGATGACTTTCCCAATACAAAAGTTCACCGGAGATGACTTTTCCCATACAAAAGTTCACCTGAGATGACTTTCCCAATACAAAAGTTCACCGGGCACGACTTTCCCAATACAAAAGTTCACCGGGAATGACTTTCCCAATACAAAAGTTCACCGGAGATGACTTTCCCAATACAAAAGTTCACCGGAGATGACTTTCCCAATACAAAAGTTCACCGGAGATGACTTTCCCAATACAAAAGTTCACCGGAGATGACTTTCCCAATACAAAAGTTCACCGGGCATGACTTTCCCAATACAAAAGTTCACCGGAGATGACTTTCCCAATACAAAAGTTCACCGGGCATGACTTTCCCAATACAAAAGTTCACCGGGCACGACTTTCCCAATACAAAAGTTCACCGGAGATGACTTTCCCAATACAAAAGTTCACCGGAGATGACTTTTCCCATACAAAAGTTCACCGGAGATGACTTTCCCATACAAAAGTTCACCGGAGATGACTTTCCCAATACAAAAGTTCACCGGAGATGACTTTTCCCATACAAAAGTTAACCGGAGATGACTTTCCCAATACAAAAGTTCACCGGAGATGACTTTCCCAATACAAAAGTTCACCGGAGATGACTTTCCCAATACAAAAGTTCACCGGAGATGACTTTTACAATTCAAAAGTTCACCGGAGATGACTTTCCCAATACAAAAGTTCACCGGGCATGACTTTCCCAATACAAAAGTTCACCGGGCACGACTTTCCCAATACAAAAGTTCACCGGGAATGACTTTCCCAATACAAAAGTTCACCGGAGATGACTTTCCCAATACAAAAGTTCACCGGAGATGACTTTCCCAATACAAAAGTTCACCGGAGATGACTTTCCCAATACAAAAGTTCACCGGAGATGACTTTCCCAATACAAAAGTTCACCGGAGATGACTTTCCCAATACAAAAGTTCACCGGAGATGACTTTCCCAATACAAAAGTTCACCGGAGATGACTTTCCCAGTACAAAAGTTCACCGGGCATGACTTTCCCAATACAAAAGTTCACCGGGCACGACTTTCCCAATACAAAAGTTCACCGGGCATGACTTTCCCAATACAAAAGTTCACCGGAGATGACTTTCCCAATACAAAAGTTCACCGGAGATGACTTTTCCCATACAAAAGTTCACCGGAGATGACTTTCCCAGTACAAAAGTTCACCGGAGATGACTTTCCCAATACAAAAGTTCACCGGAGATGACTTTCCCAATACAAAAGTTCACCGGAGATGACTTTCCCAGTACAAAAGTTCACCGGAGATGACTTTCCCAGTACAAAAGTTCACCGGAGATGACTTTCCCAATACAAAAGTTCACCGGGAATGACTTTCCCAATACAAAAGTTCACCGGGCATGACTTTCCCAATACAAAAGTTCACCGGAGATGACTTTCCCATACAAAAGTTCACCGGAGATGACTTTCCCAGTACAAAAGTTCACCGGAGATGACTTTCCCATACAAAAGTTCACCGGAGATGACTTTCCCAATACAAAAGTCCACCGGAGATGACTTTCCCAATACAAAAGTTCACCGGAGATGACTTTTCCCATACAAAAGTTCACCGGAGATGACTTTTCCCATACAAAAGTTCACCGGAGATGACTTTCCCAATACAAAAGTTCACCGGAGATGACTTTCCCAGTACAAAAGTTCACCGGGCATGACTTTCCCAATACAAAAGTTCACCGGAGATGACTTTCCCAGTACAAAAGTTCACCGGAGATGACTTTCCCAATACAAAAGTTCACCGGAGATGACTTTCCCAATACAAAAGTTCACCGGGCATGACTTTCCCAATACAAAAGTTCACCGGGCATGACTTTCCCAATACAAAAGTTCACCGGAGATGACTTTTCCCATACAAAAGTTCACCGGAGATGACTTTCCCAATACAAAAGTTCACCGGAGATGACTTTTCCCATACAAAAGTTCACCGGAGATGACTTTCCCAATACAAAAGTTCACCGGAGATGACTTTCCCAATACAAAAGTTCACCGGAGATGACTTTTCCCATACAAAAGTTCACCGGAGATGACTTTTCCCATACAAAAGTTCACCGGAGATGACTTTTCCCATACAAAAGTTCACCGGAGATGACTTTTCCTATACAAAAGTTCACCGGGCATGACTTTCCCAATACAAAAGTTCACCGGAGATGACTTTTCCCATACAACAGTTCACCGGAGATGACTTTCCCAATACAAAAGTTCACCGGAGATGACTTTTCCCATACAAAAGTTCACCGGGCACGACTTTCCCAATACAAAAGTTCACCGGGCATGACTTTCCCAATACAAAAGTTCACCGGGAATGACTTTCCCAATACAAAAGTTCACCGGAGATGACTTTTCCCATACAAAAGTTCACCGGAGATGACTTTCCCAATACAAAAGTTCACCGGAGATGACTTTTCCCATACAAAAGTTCACCGGAGATGACTTTTCCCATACAAAAGTTCACCTGAGATGACTTTCCCAATACAAAAGTTCACCGGGCACGACTTTCCCAATACAAAAGTTCACCGGGAATGACTTTCCCAATACAAAAGTTCACCGGAGATGACTTTCCCAATACAAAAGTTCACCGGAGATGACTTTCCCAATACAAAAGTTCACCGGAGATGACTTTCCCAATACAAAAGTTCACCGGAGATGACTTTCCCAATACAAAAGTTCACCGGGCATGACTTTCCCAATACAAAAGTTCACCGGAGATGACTTTCCCAATACAAAAGTTCACCGGGCATGACTTTCCCAATACAAAAGTTCACCGGGCACGACTTTCCCAATACAAAAGTTCACCGGAGATGACTTTTCCCATACAAAAGTTCACCGGAGATGACTTTCCCAATACAAAAGTTCACCGGAGATGACTTTCCCAATACAAAAGTTCACCGGAGATGACTTTTCCCATACAAAAGTTCACCGGAGATGACTTTTCCCATACAAAAGTTCACCGGAGATGACTTTCCCAATACAAAAGTTCACCGGAGATGACTTTCCCATACAAAAGTTCACCGGAGATGACTTTCCCAATACAAAAGTCCACCGGGAATGACTTTCCCAATACAAAAGTTCACCGGAGATGACTTTTCCCATACAAAAGTTCACCGGAGATGACTTTCCCAATACAAAAGTTCACCGGAGATGACTTTTCCCATACAAAAGTTCACCGGAGATGACTTTCCCAATACAAAAGTTCACCGGAGATGACTTTCCCAATACAAAAGTTCACCGGAGATGACTTTTCCCATACAAAAGTTCACCGGAGATGACTTTTCCCATACAAAAGTTCACCGGAGATGACTTTCCCAATACAAAAGTTCACCGGAGATGACTTTCCCAATACAAAAGTTCACCGGAGATGACTTTTCCCATACAAAAGTTCACCGGAGATGACTTTTCCCATACAAAAGTTCACCGGAGATAACTTTCCCAATACAAAAGTTCACCGGAGATGACTTTCCCAATACAAAAGTTCACCGGGCATGACTTTCCCAATACAAAAGTTCACCGGGAATGACTTTCCCAATACAAAAGTTCACCGGAGATGACTTTTCCCATACAAAAGTTCACCGGAGATGACTTTCCCAATACAAAAGTTCACCGGAGATGACTTTCCCAGTACAAAAGTTCACCGGAGATGACTTTCCCAATACAAAAGTTCACCGGGAATGACTTTTCCCATACAAAAGTTCACCGGAGATGAATTTCCCAATACAAAAGTTCACCGGAGATGACTTTCCCAATACAAAAGTTCACCGGAGATGACTTTTCCCATACAAAAGTTCACCGGAGATGACTTTCCCAATACAAAAGTTCACCGGAGATGACTTTTCCCATACAAAAGGTCACCGGAGATGACTTTTCCCATACAAAAGTTCACCGGAGATGACTTTCCCAATACAAAAGTTCACCGGAGATGACTTTTCCCATACAAAAGTTCACCGGAGATGACTTTCCCAATTCAAAAGTTCACCGGAGATGACTTTCCCAATTCAAAAGTTCACCGGGCATGACTTTCCCAATACAAAAGTTCACCGGGAATGACTTTCACAATACAAAAGTTCACCGGAGATGACTTTTCCCATACAAAAGTTCACCGGAGATGACTTTTCCCATACAAAAGTTCACCGGAGATGACTTTTCCCATACAAAAGTTCACCGGAGATGACTTTTCCCATACAAAAGTTCACCGGAGATGACTTTTCCCATACAAAAGTTCACCGGAGATGACTTTCCCAATACAAAAGTTCACCGGAGATGACTTTTCCCATACAAAAGTTCACCGGAGATGACTTTTCCCATACAAAAGTTCACCGGAGATGACTTTCCCAATACAAAAGTTCACCGGAGATGACTTTTCCCATACAAAAGTTCACCGGAGATGACTTTCCCAATACAAAAGTTCACCGGAGATGACTTTTCCCATACAAAAGTTCACCGGGAATGACTTTCCCAATACAAAAGTTCACCGGGCATGACTTTCCCAATACAAAAGTTCACCGGGCATGACTTTCCCAATACAAAAGTTCACCGGGCATGACTTTCCCAATACAAAAGTTCACCGGAGATGACTTTCCCATACAAAAGTTCACCGGAGATGACTTTTCCCATACAAAAGTTCACCGGAGATGACTTTTCCCATACAAAAGTTCACCGGAGATGACTTTCCCAGTACAAAAGTTCACCGGAGATGACTTTCCCAATACAAAAGTTCACCGGAGATGACTTTCCCAGTACAAAAGTTCACCGGAGATGACTTTCCCATACAAAAGTTCACCGGAGATGACTTTCCCAATACAAAAGTTCACCGGGAATGACTTTCCCAATACAAAAGTTCACCGGAGATGACTTTTCCCATACAAAAGTTCACCGGAGATGACTTTTCCCATACAAAAGTTCACCGGAGATGACTTTCCCAATACAAAAGTTCACCGGAGATGACTTTCCCAATACAAAAGTTCACCGGAGATGACTTTTCCCATACAAAAGTTCACCGGAGATGACTTTCCCAATACAAAAGTTCACCGGAGATGACTTTTCCCATACAAAAGTTCACCGGAGATGACTTTTCCCATACAAAAGTTCACCGGAGATAACTTTCCCAATACAAAAGTTCACCGGAGATGACTTTTCCCATACAAAAGTTCACCGGGAATGACTTTCCCAATACAAAAGTTCACCGGGCATGACTTTCCCAATACAAAAGTTCACCGGAGATGACTTTCCCAATACAAAAGTTCACCGGAGATGACTTTCCCAGTACAAAAGTTCACCGGAGATGACTTTCCCAGTACAAAAGTTCACCGGAGATGACTTTCCCAATACAAAAGTTCACCGGGAATGACTTTCCCAATACAAAAGTTCACCGGGCATGACTTTCCCAATACAAAAGTTCACCGGAGATGACTTTCCCATACAAAAGTTCACCGGAGATGACTTTCCCAGTACAAAAGTTCACCGGAGATGACTTTCCCATACAAAAGTTCACCGGAGATGACTTTCCCAATACAAAAGTTCACCGGGAATGACTTTCCCAATACAAAAGTTCACCGGAGATGACTTTTCCCATACAAAAGTTCACCGGAGATGACTTTTCCCATACAAAAGTTCACCGGAGATGACTTTCCCAATACAAAAGTTCACCGGAGATGACTTTCCCAATACAAAAGTTCACCGGAGATGACTTTTCCCATACAAAAGTTCACCGGAGATGACTTTCCCAATACAAAAGTTCACCGGAGATGACTTTTCCCATACAAAAGTTCACCGGAGATGACTTTTCCCATACAAAAGTTCACCGGAGATGACTTTCCCAATACAAAAGTTCACCGGAGATGACTTTCCCAATACAAAAGTTCACCGGAGATGACTTTCCCAATACAAAAGTTCACCGGAGATGACTTTTCCCATACAAAAGTTCACCAGAGATGACTTTTCCCATACAAAAGTTCACCGGAGATGACTTTCCCAATACAAAAGTTCACCGGAGATGACTTTTCCCATACAAAAGTTCACCGGAGATGACTTTTCCCATACAAAAGTTCACCGGAGATGACTTTCCCAATACAAAAGTTCACCGGAGATGACTTTTCCCATACAAAAGTTCACCGGAGATGACTTTCCCAATATAAAAGTTCACCGGGCATGACTTTCCCAATACAAAAGTTCACCGGAGATGACTTTTCCCATACAAAAGTTCACCGGAGATGACTTTCCCAATACAAAAGTTCACCGGAGATGACTTTCCCAGTACAAAAGTTCACCGGAGATGACTTTCCCAATACAAAAGTTCACCGGGAATGACTTTCCCAATACAAAAGTTCACCGGGCATGACTTTTCCCATACAAAAGTTCACCGGAGATGACTTTTCCCATACAAAAGTTCACCGGAGATGACTTTCCCAATACAAAAGTTCACCGGGCACGACTTTCCCAATACAAAAGTTCACCGGGCATGACTTTCCCAATACAAAAGTTCACCGGAGATGACTTTCCCAATACAAAAGTTCACCGGAGATGACTTTCCCAATACAAAAGTTCACCGGAGATGACTTTCCCAGTACAAAAGTTCACCGGGCATGACTTTCCCAATACAAAAGTTCACCGGAGATGACTTTCCCAATACAAAAGTTCACCGGAGATGACTTTCCCAATACAAAAGTTCACCGGAGATGACTTTTCCCATACAAAAGTTCACCGGAGATGACTTTCCCAATACAAAAGTTCACCGGAGATGACTTTTCCCATACAAAAGGTCACCGGAGATGACTTTTCCCATACAAAAGTTCACCGGAGATGACTTTCCCAATACAAAAGTTCACCGGAGATGACTTTTCCCATACCAAAGTTCACCGGAGATGACTTTCCCAATTCAAAAGTTCACCGGAGATGACTTTCCCAATTCAAAAGTTCACCGGGCATGACTTTCCCAATACAAAAGTTCACCGGGAATGACTTTCCCAATACAAAAGTTCACCGGAGATGACTTTTCCCATACAAAAGTTCACAGGAGATGACTTTTCCCATACAAAAGTTCACCGGAGATGACTTTTCCCATACAAAAGTTCACCGGAGATGACTTTTCCCATACAAAAGTTCATCGGAGATGACTTTTCCCATACAAAAGTTCACCGGAGATGACTTTCCCAATACAAAAGTTCACCGGAGATGACTTTTCCCATACAAAAGTTCACCGGAGATGACTTTTCCCATACAAAAGTTCACCGGAGATGACTTTCCCAATACAAAAGTTCACCGGAGATGACTTTTCCCATACAAAAGTTCACCGGAGATGACTTTCCCAATACAAAAGTTCACCGGAGATGACTTTTCCCATACAAAAGTTCACCGGGAATGACTTTCCCAATACAAAAGTTCACCGGGCATGACTTTCCCAATACAAAAGTTCACCGGGCATGACTTTCCCAATACAAAAGTTCACCGGGCATGACTTTCCCAATACAAAAGTTCACCGGAGATGACTTTCCCATACAAAAGTTCACCGGAGATGACTTTTCCCATACAAAAGTTCACCGGAGATGACTTTTCCCATACAAAAGTTCACCGGAGATGGCTTTCCCAGTACAAAAGTTCACCGGAGATGACTTTCCCAATACAAAAGTTCACCGGAGATGACTTTCCCAGTACAAAAGTTCACCGGAGATGACTTTCCCATACAAAAGTTCACCGGAGATGACTTTCCCAATACAAAAGTTCACCGGGAATGACTTTCCCAATACAAAAGTTCACCGTAGATGACTTTTCCCATACAAAAGTTCACCGGAGATGACTTTTCCCATACAAAAGTTCACCGGAGATGACTTTCCCAATACAAAAGTTCACCGGAGATGACTTTCCCAATACAAAAGTTCACCGGAGATGACTTTTCCCATACAAAAGTTCACCGGAGATGACTTTCCCAATACAAAAGTTCACCGGAGATGACTTTTCCCATACAAAAGTTCACCGGAGATGACTTTTCCCATACAAAAGTTCACCGGAGATAACTTTCCCAATACAAAAGTTCACCGGAGATGACTTTTCCCATACAAAAGTTCACCGGGAATGACTTTCCCAATACAAAAGTTCACCGGGCATGACTTTCCCAATACAAAAGTTCACCGGAGATGACTTTCCCAATACAAAAGTTCACCGGAGATGACTTTCCCAGTACAAAAGTTCACCGGAGATGACTTTCCCAGTACAAAAGTTCACCGGAGATGACTTTCCCAATACAAAAGTTCACCGGGAATGACTTTCCCAATACAAAAGTTCACCGGGCATGACTTTCCCAATACAAAAGTTCACCGGAGATGACTTTCCCATACAAAAGTTCACCGGAGATGACTTTCCCAGTACAAAAGTTCACCGGAGATGACTTTCCCATACAAAAGTTCACCGGAGATGACTTTCCCAATACAAAAGTTCACCGGGAATGACTTTCCCAATACAAAAGTTCACCGGAGATGACTTTTCCCATACAAAAGTTCACCGGAGATGACTTTTCCCATACAAAAGTTCACCGGAGATGACTTTCCCAATACAAAAGTTCACCGGAGATGACTTTCCCAATACAAAAGTTCACCGGAGATGACTTTTCCCATACAAAAGTTCACCGGAGATGACTTTCCCAATACAAAAGTTCACCGGAGATGACTTTTCCCATACAAAAGTTCACCGGAGATGACTTTTCCCATACAAAAGTTCACCGGAGATGACTTTCCCAATACAAAAGTTCACCGGAGATGACTTTCCCAATACAAAAGTTCACCGGAGATGACTTTCCCAATACAAAAGTTCACCGGAGATGACTTTTCCCATACAAAAGTTCACCAGAGATGACTTTTCCCATACAAAAGTTCACCGGAGATGACTTTCCCAATACAAAAGTTCACCGGAGATGACTTTTCCCATACAAAAGTTCACCGGAGATGACTTTTCCCATACAAAAGTTCACCGGAGATGACTTTCCCAATACAAAAGTTCACCGGAGATGACTTTTCCCATACAAAAGTTCACCGGAGATGACTTTCCCAATATAAAAGTTCACCGGGCATGACTTTCCCAATACAAAAGTTCACCGGAGATGACTTTTCCCATACAAAAGTTCACCGGAGATGACTTTCCCAATACAAAAGTTCACCGGAGATGACTTTCCCAGTACAAAAGTTCACCGGAGATGACTTTCCCAATACAAAAGTTCACCGGGAATGACTTTCCCAATACAAAAGTTCACCGGGCATGACTTTTCCCATACAAAAGTTCACCGGAGATGACTTTTCCCATACAAAAGTTCACCGGAGATGACTTTCCCAATACAAAAGTTCACCGGGCACGACTTTCCCAATACAAAAGTTCACCGGGCATGACTTTCCCAATACAAAAGTTCACCGGAGATGACTTTCCCAATACAAAAGTTCACCGGAGATGACTTTCCCAATACAAAAGTTCACCGGAGATGACTTTCCCAGTACAAAAGTTCACCGGGCATGACTTTCCCAATACAAAAGTTCACCGGAGATGACTTTCCCAATACAAAAGTTCACCGGAGATGACTTTCCCAATACAAAAGTTCACCGGAGATGACTTTTCCCATACAAAAGTTCACCGGAGATGACTTTCCCAATACAAAAGTTCACCGGAGATGACTTTTCCCATACAAAAGGTCACCGGAGATGACTTTTCCCATACAAAAGTTCACCGGAGATGACTTTCCCAATACAAAAGTTCACCGGAGATGACTTTTCCCATACCAAAGTTCACCGGAGATGACTTTCCCAATTCAAAAGTTCACCGGAGATGACTTTCCCAATTCAAAAGTTCACCGGGCATGACTTTCCCAATACAAAAGTTCACCGGGAATGACTTTCCCAATACAAAAGTTCACCGGAGATGACTTTTCCCATACAAAAGTTCACAGGAGATGACTTTTCCCATACAAAAGTTCACCGGAGATGACTTTTCCCATACAAAAGTTCACCGGAGATGACTTTTCCCATACAAAAGTTCACTGGAGATGACTTTCCCAATATAAAAGTTCACCGGGCATGACTTTCCCAATACAAAAGTTCACCGGAGATGACTTTTCCCATACAAAAGTTCACCGGAGATGACTTTCCCAATACAAAATTTCACCGGAGATGACTTTCCCAGTACAAAAGTTTACCGGAGATGACTTTCCCAATACAAAAGTTCACCGGGACTTTTCCCAATACAAAAGTTCACCGGAGATGACTTTCCCAATACAAAAGTTCACCGGAGATGACTTTTCCCATACAAAAGTTCACCGGAGATGACTTTTCCCATACAAAAGTTCACCGGAGATGACTTTTCCCATACAAAAGTTCACCGGAGATGACTTTCCCAATACAAAAGTTCACCGGAGATGACTTTCCCAATACAAAAGTTCACCGGAGATGACTTTTCCCATACAAAAGTTCACCGGAGATGACTTTTCCCATACAAAAGTTCACCGGAGATGACTTTCCCAATACAAAAGTTCACCGGAGATGACTTTCCCAATACAAAAGTTCACCGGAGATGACTTTCCCAATACAAAAGTTCACCGGAGATGACTTTCCCAATACAAAAGTTCACCGGAGATGACTTTTCCCATACAAAAGTTCACCGGAGATGACTTTTCCCATACAAAAGTTCACCGGAGATGACTTTTCCCATACAAAAGTTCACCGGAGATGACTTTCCCAATACAAAAGTTCACCGGAGATGACTTTCCCAATACAAAAGTTCACCGGAGATGACTTTTCCCATACAAAAGTTCACCGGAGATGACTTTCCCAATACAAAAGTTCACCGGAGATGACTTTCCCAATACAAAAGTTCACCGGGCATGACTTTCCCAATACAAAAGTTCACCGGGAATGACTTTCCCAATACAGAAGTTCACCGGAGATGACTTTTCCCATACAAAAGTTCACCGGAGATGACTTTCCCAATACAAAAGTTCACCGGAGATGACTTTCCCAGTACAAAAGTTCACCGGGCATGACTTTCCCAATACAAAAGTTCACCGGGCACGACTTTCCCAATACAAAAGTTCACCGGAGATGACTTTTCCCATACAAAAGTTCACCGGAGATGACTTTCCCAATACAAAAGTTCACCGGAGATGACTTTCCCAATACAAAAGTTCACCGGAGATGACTTTCCCAATACAAAAGTTCACCGGAGATGACTTTCCCAATACAAAAGTTCACCGGAGATGACTTTCCCAATACAAAAGTTCACCGGAGATGACTTTCCCAATATAAAAGTTCACCGGAGATGACTTTCCCAGTACAAAAGTTCACCGGGCATGACTTTCCCAATACAAAAGTTCACCGGGAATGACTTTCCCAATACAAAAGTTCACCGGGCACGACTTTCCCAATACAAAAGTTCACCGGAGATGACTTTCCCAATACAAAAGTTCACCGGAGATGACTTTTCCCAATACAAAAGTTTACCGGAGATGACTTTTCCCATACAAAAGTTCACCGGAGATGACTTTCCCAATACAAAAGTTCACCGGAGATGACTTTCCCAATACAAAAGTTCACCGGAGATGACTTTTCCCATACAAAAGTTCACCGGAGATGACTTTCCCAATACAAAAGTTCACCGGAGATGACTTTCCCAATACAAAAGTTCACCGGAGATGACTTTTCCCATACAAAAGTTCACCGGAGATGACTTTCCCAATACAAAAGTTCACCGGAGATGACTTTTCCCATACAAAAGTTCACCGGAGATGACTTTCCCAATACAAAAGTTCACCGGAGATGACTTTTCCCAATACAAAAGTTTACCGGAGATGACTTTCCCAATACAAAAGTTCACCGGAGATGACTTTCCCAATACAAAAGTTCACCGGAGATGACTTTCCCAATATAAAAGTTCACCGGAGATGACTTTTCCCATACAAAAGTTCACCGGAGATGACTTTTCCCATACAAAAGTTCACCGGGCATGACTTTCCCAATACAAAAGTTCACCGGGCACGACTTTCCCAATACAAAAGTTCACCGGAGATGACTTTTCCCATACAAAAGTTCACCGGAGATGACTTTTCCCATACAAAAGTTCACCGGGCATGACTTTCCCAATACAAAAGTTCACCGGAGATGACTTTCCCAATACAAAAGTTCACCGGAGATGACTTTCCCAATACAAAAGTTCACCGGAGATGACTTTCCCAATACAAAAGTCCACCGGAGATGACTTTTCCCATACAAAAGTTCACCGGAGATGACTTTTCCCATACAAAAGTTCACCGGAGATGACTTTCCCAATACAAAAGTTCACCGGAGATGACTTTCCCAATACAAAAGTTCACCGGAGATGACTTTCCCAATACAAAAGTTCACCGGAGATGACTTTCCCAATACAAAAGTTCACCGGAGATGACTTTTCCCATACAAAAGTTCACCGGAGATGACTTTCCCAATACAAAAGTTCACCGGAGATGACTTTTCCCATACAAAAGTTCACCGGAGATGACTTTCCCAATACAAAAGTTCACCGGAGATGACTTTTCCCAATACAAAAGTTTACCGGAGATGACTTTCCCAATACAAAAGTTCACCGGAGATGACTTTCCCAATACAAAAGTTCACCGGAGATGACTTTCCCAATATAAAAGTTCACCGGAGATGACTTTTCCCATACAAAAGTTCACCGGAGATGACTTTTCCCATACAAAAGTCACCGGGCATGACTTTCCCAATACAAAAGTTCACCGGGCACGACTTTCCCAATACAAAAGTTCACCGGAGATGACTTTTCCCAATACAAAAGTTCACCGGAGATGACTTTCCCAATACAAAAGTTCACCGGAGATGACTTTCCCAGTACAAAAGTTCACCGGAGATGACTTTCCCAATACAAAAGTTCACCGGAGATGACTTTCCCAATACAAAAGTTCACCGGAGATGACTTTTCCCATACAAAAGTTCACCGGGCATGACTTTCCCAATACAAAAGTTCACCGGAGATGACTTTTCCCATACAAAAGTTCACCGGAGATGACTTTTCCCATACAAAAGTTCACCGGAGATGACTTTTCCCATACAAAAGTTCACCGGAGATGACTTTTCCTATACAAAAGTTCACCGGAGATGACTTTCCCAATACAAAAGTTCACCGGAGATGACTTTTCCCAATACAAAAGTTCACCGGAGATGACTTTCCCAATACAAAAGTTCACCGGAGATGACTTTTCCCATACAAAAGTTCACCGGGCATGACTTTCCCAATACAAAAGTTCACCGGAGATGACTTTCCCAATACAAAAGTTCACCGGGCATGACTTTCCCAATACAAAAGTTCACCGGAGATGACTTTCCCAATACAAAAGTTCACCGGGCATGACTTTCCCAATACAAAAGTTCACCGGAGATGACTTTTCCCATACAAAAGTTCACCGGAGATGACTTTTCCCAATACAAAAGTTCACCGGAGATGACTTTTCCCATACAAAAGGTCACCGGAGATGACTTTTTCCATACAAAAGTTCACCGGAGATGACTTTCCCAATACAAAAGTTCACCGGAGATGACTTTCCCAATACAAAAGTTCACCGGAGATGACTTTCCCAGTACAAAAGTTCACCGGAGATGACTTTCCCAGTACAAAAGTTCACCGGAGATGACTTTCCCAATACAAAAGTTCACCGGGAATGACTTTCCCAATAAAAAAGTTCACCGGGCATGACTTTCCCAATACAAAAGTTCACCGGAGATGACTTTCCCATACAAAAGTTCACCGGAGATGACTTTCCCAGTACAAAAGTTCACCGGAGATGACTTTCCCATACAAAAGTTCACCGGAGATGACTTTCCCAATACAAAAGTTCACCGGAGATGACTTTTCCCATACAAAAGTTCACCGGAGATGACTTTCCCAATACAAAAGTTCACCGGAGATGACTTTCCCAATACAAAAGTTCACCGGAGATGACTTTTTCCATACAAAAGTTCACCGGAGATGACTTTCCCAATACAAAAGTTCACCGGAGATGACTTTTCCCATACAAAAGTTCACCGGAGATGACTTTTCCCATACAAAAGTTCACCGGAGATGACTTTCCCAATACAAAAGTTCACCGGAGATGACTTTCCCAATACAAAAGTTCACCGGAGATGACTTTTCCCATACAAAAGTTCACCGGAGATGACTTTTCCCATACAAAAGTTCACCGGAGATGACTTTCCCAATACAAAAGTTCACCGGAGATGACTTTTCCCATACAAAAGTTCACCGGAGATGACTTTCCCAATATAAAAGTTCACCGGGCATGACTTTCCCAATACAAAAGTTCACCGGAGATTACTTTTCCCATACAAAAGTTCACCGGAGATGACTTTCCCAATACAAAATTTCACCGGAGATGACTTTCCCAGTACAAAAGTTCACCGGAGATGACTTTCCCAATACAAAAGTTCACCGGGACTTTTCCCAATACAAAACTTCACCGGAGATGACTTTCCCAATACAAAAGTTCACCGGAGATGACTTTTCCCATACAAAAGTTCACCGGAGATGACTTTTCCCATACAAAAGTTCACCGGAGATGACTTTTCCCATACAAAAGTTCACCGGAGATGACTTTCCCAATACAAAAGTTCACCGGAGATGACTTTCCCAATACAAAAGTTCACCGGAGATGACTTTTCCCATACAAAAGTTCACCGGAGATGACTTTTCCCATACAAAAGTTCACCGGAGATGACTTTCCCAATACAAAAGTTCACCGGAGATGACTTTCCCAATACAAAAGTTCACCGGAGATGACTTTCCCAATACAAAAGTTCACCGGAGATGACTTTCCCAATACAAAAGTTCACCGGAGATGACTTTTCCCATACAAAAGTTCACCGGAGATGACTTTTCCCATACAAAAGTTCACCGGAGATGACTTTTCCCATACAAAAGTTCTCCGGAGATGACTTTCCCAATACAAAAGTTCACCGGAGATGACTTTCCCAATACAAAAGTTCACCGGAGATGACTTTTCCCATACAAAAGTTCACCGGAGATGACTTTCCCAATACAAAAGTTCACCGGAGATGACTTTCCCAATACAAAAGTTCACCGGGCATGACTTTCCCAATACAAAAGTTCACCGGGAATGACTTTCCCAATACAGAAGTTCACCGGAGATGACTTTTCCCATACAAAAGTTCACCGGAGATGACTTTCGCAATACAAAAGTTCACCGGAGATGACTTTCCCAGTACAAAAGTTCACCGGGCATGACTTTCCCAATACAAAAGTTCACCGGGCACGACTTTCCCAATACAAAAGTTCACCGGAGATGACTTTTCCCATACAAAAGTTCACCGGAGATGACTTTCCCAATACAAAAGTTCACCGGAGATGACTTTCCCAATACAAAAGTTCACCGGAGATGACTTTCCCAATACAAAAGTTCACCGGAGATGACTTTCCCAATACAAAAGTTCACCGGAGATGACTTTCCCAATACAAAAGTTCACCGGAGATGACTTTCCCAATATAAAAGTTCACCGGAGATGACTTTCCCAGTACAAAAGTTCACCGGGCATGACTTTCCCAATACAAAAGTTCACCGGGAATGACTTTCCCAATACAAAAGTTCACCGGGCACGACTTTCCCAATACAAAAGTTCACCGGAGATGACTTTCCCAATACAAAAGTTCACCGGAGATGACTTTTCCCAATACAAAAGTTTACCGGAGATGACTTTTCCCATACAAAAGTTCACCGGAGATGACTTTCCCAATACAAAAGTTCACCGGAGATGACTTTCCCAATACAAAAGTTCACCGGAGATGACTTTTCCCATACAAAAGTTCACCGGAGATGACTTTCCCAATACAACAGTTCACCGGAGATGACTTTCCCAATACAAAAGTTCACCGGAGATGACTTTTCCCATACAAAAGTTCACCGGAGATGACTTTCCCAATACAAAAGATCACCGGAGATGACTTTTCCCATACAAAAGTTCACCGGAGATGACTTTCCCAATACAAAAGTTCACCGGAGATGACTTTTCCCAATACAAAAGTTTACCGGAGATGACTTTCCCAATACAAAAGTTCACCGGAGATGACTTTCCCAATACAAAAGTTCACCGGAGATGACTTTCCCAATATAAAAGTTCACCGGAGATGACTTTTCCCATACAAAAGTTCACCGGAGATGACTTTTCCCATACAAAAGTTCACCGGGCATGACTTTCCCAATACAAAAGTTCACCGGGCACGACTTTCCCAATACAAAAGTTCACCGGAGATGACTTTTCCCATACAAAAGTTCACCGGAGATGACTTTTCCCATACAAAAGTTCACCGGGCATGACTTTCCCAATACAAAAGTTCACCGGAGATGACTTTCCCAATACAAAAGTTCACCGGAGATGACTTTCCCAATACAAAAGTTCACCGGAGATGACTTTCCCAATACAAAAGTTCACCGGAGATGACTTTTCCCATACAAAAGTTCACCGGAGATGACTTTTCCCATACAAAAGTTCACCGGAGATGACTTTCCCAATACAAAAGTTCACCGGAGATGACTTTCCCAATACAAAAGTTCACCGGAGATGACTTTCCCAATACAAAAGTTCACCGGAGATGACTTTCCCAATACAAAAGTTCACCGGAGATGACTTTTCCCATACAAAAGTTCACCGGAGATGACTTTCCCAATACAAAAGTTCACCGGAGATGACTTTTCCCATACAAAAGTTCACCGGAGATGACTTTCCCAATACAAAAGTTCACCGGAGATGACTTTTCCCAATACAAAAGTTTACCGGAGATGACTTTCCCAATACAAAAGTTCACCGGAGATGACTTTCCCAATACAAAAGTTCACCGGAGATGACTTTCCCAATATAAAAGTTCACCGGAGATGACTTTTCCCATACAAAAGTTCACCGGAGATGACTTTTCCCATACAAAAGTTCACCGGGCATGACTTTCCCAATACAAAAGTTCACCGGGCACGACTTTCCCAATACAAAAGTTCACCGGAGATGACTTTTCCCAATACAAAAGTTCACCGGAGATGACTTTCCCAATACAAAAGTTCACCGGAGATGACTTTCCCAGTACAAAAGTTCACCGGAGATGACTTTCCCAATACAAAAGTTCACCGGAGATGACTTTTCCAATACAAAAGTTCACCGGAGATGACTTTTCCCATACAAAAGTTCACCGGGCATGACTTTCCCAATACAAAAGTTCACCGGAGATGACTTTTCCCATACAAAAGTTCACCGGAGATGACTTTTCCCATACAAAAGTTCACCGGAGATGACTTTTCCCATACAAAAGTTCACCGGAGATGACTTTTCCTATACAAAAGTTCACCGGAGATGACTTTCCCAATACAAAAGTTCACCGGAGATGACTTTTCCCAATACAAAAGTTCACCGGAGATGACTTTCCCAATACAAAAGTTCACCGGAGATGACTTTTCCCATACAAAAGTTCACCGGGCATGACTTTCCCAATACAAAAGTTCACCGGAGATGACTTTCCCAATACAAAAGTTCACCGGGCATGACTTTCCCAATACAAAAGTTCACCGGAGATGACTTTCCCAATACAAAAGTTCACCGGGCATGATTTTTCCAATACAAAAGTTCACCGGAGATGACTTTTCCCATACAAAAGTTCACCGGAGATGACTTTTCCCATACAAAAGTTCACCGGAGATGACTTTTCCCATACAAAAGGTCACCGGAGATGACTTTTTCCATACAAAAGTTCACCGGAGATGACTTTCCCAATACAAAAGTTCACCGGAGATGACTTTCCCAATACAAAAGTTCACCGGAGATGACTTTCCCAATACAAAAGTTCACCGGAGATGACTTTCCCAATACAAAAGTTCACCGGAGATGACTTTCCCAATTCAAAAGTTCACCGGAGATGACTTTTCCAATACAAAAGTTCACCGGAGATGACTTTCCCATACAAAAGTTCACCGGAGATGACTTTCCCAATACAAAAGTTCACCGGAGATGACTTTCCCAATACAAAAGTTCACCGGAGATGACTTTCCCAATACAAAAGTTCACCGGAGATGACTTTTCCCATACAAAAGTTCACCGGAAATGACTTTCCCCATACAAAAGTTCACCGGAGATGACTTTCCCAATACAAAAGTTCACCGGAGATGACTTTCCCAATACAAAAGTTCACCGGAGATGACTTTCCCAATACAAAAGTTCACCGGGCACGACTTTCCCAATACAAAAGTTCACCGGAGATGACTTTCCCAATACAAAAGTTCACCGGAGATGACTTTTCCCAATACAAAAGTTTACCGGAGATGACTTTTCCCATACAAAAGTTCACCGGAGATGACTTTCCCAATACAAAAGTTCACCGGAGATGACTTTCCCAATACAAAAGTTCACCGGAGATGACTTTTCCCATACAAAAGTTCACCGGAGATGACTTTCCCAATACAAAAGTTCACCGGAGATGACTTTCCCAATACAAAAGTTCACCGGACATGACTTTTCCCATACAAAAGTTCACCGGAGATGACTTTCCCAATACAAAAGTTCACCGGAGATGACTTTTCCCATACAAAAGTTCACCGGAGATGACTTTCCCAATACAAAAGTTCACCGGAGATGACTTTTCCCAATACAAAAGTTTACCGGAGATGACTTTCCCAATACAAAAGTTCACCGGAGATGACTTTTCCCATACAAAAGTTCACCGGAGATGACTTTCCCAATATAAAAGTTCACCGGAGATGACTTTTCCCATACAAAAGTTCACCGGAGATGACTTTTCCCATACAAAAGTTCACCGGAGATGACTTTTCCCATACAAAAGTTCACCGGAGATGACTTTCCCAATACAAAAGTTCACCGGAGATGACTTTCCCAATACAAAAGTTCACCGGAGATGACTTTCCCAATACAAAAGTTCACCGGAGATGACTTTTCCCATACAAAAGTTCACCGGAGATGACTTTCCCAATACAAAAGTTCACCGGAGATGACTTTTCCCATACAAAAGTTCACCGGAGATGACTTTCCCAATACAAAAGTTCACCGGAGATGACTTTCCCAATACAAAAGTTCACCGGAGATGACTTTTCCCATACAAAAGTTCACCGGAGATGACTTTCCCAATACAAAAGTTCACCGGAGATGACTTTTCCCATACAAAAGTTCACCGGAGATGACTTTCCCAATACAAAAGTTCACCGGAGATGACTTTTCCCAATACAAAAGTTCACCGGAGATGACTTTTCCCATACAAAAGTTCACCGGAGATGACTTTCCCAATACAAAAGTTCACCGGAGATGACTTTCCCAATACAAAAGTTCACCGGAGATGACTTTTCCCATACAAAAGTTCACCGGAGATGACTTTCCCAATACAAAAGTTCACCGGAGATGACTTTCCCAATACAAAAGTTCACCGGAGATGACTTTCCCAATACAAAAGTTCACCGGAGATGACTTTCCCAATACAAAAGTTCACCGGAGATGACTTTTCCCATACAAAAGTTCACCGGAGATGACTTTCCCAATACAAAAGTTCACCGGAGATGACTTTCCCAATACAAAAGTTCACCGGAGATGACTTTTCCCATACAAAAGTTCACCGGAGATGACTTTCCCAATACAAAAGTTCACCGGAGATGACTTTTCCCATACAAAAGTTCACCGGAGATGACTTTCCCAATACAAAAGTTCACCGGAGATGACTTTCCCAATACAAAAGTTCACCGGAGATGACTTTCCCAATACAAAAGTTCACCGGAGATGACTTTCCCATACAAAAGTTCACCGGAGATGACTTTCCCAATACAAAAGTTCACCGGAGATGACTTTTCCCATACAAAAGTTCACCGGAGATGACTTTCCCATACAAAAGTTCACCGGAGATGACTTTTCCCATACAAAAGTTCACCGGAGATGACTTTTCCCATACAAAAGTTCACCGGGCATGACTTTCCCAATACAAAAGTTCACCGGGCACGACTTTCCCAATACAAAAGTTCACCGGAGATGACTTTTCCCATACAAAAGTTCACCGGAGATGACTTTCCCAATACAAAAGTTCACCGGAGATGACTTTTCCCATACAAAAGTTCACCGGAGATGACTTTTCCCATACAAAAGTTCACCGGAGATGACTTTCCCATACAAAAGTTCACCGGAGATGACTTTCCCAATACAAAAGTTCACCGGAGATGACTTTCCCAATACAAAAGTTCACCGGAGATGACTTTCCCAATACAAAAGTTCACCGGAGATGACTTTTCCCATACAAAAGTTCACCGGAGATGACTTTTCCTATACAAAAGTTCACCGGAGATGACTTTCCCAATACAAAAGTTCACCGGAGATGACTTTCCCAATACAAAAGTTCACCGGAGATGACTTTTCCCATACAAAAGTTCACCGGAGATGACTTTCCCAATACAAAAGTTCACCGGAGATGACTTTTCCCATACAAAAGTTCACCGGAGATGACTTTCCCAATACAAAAGTTCACCATAGATGACTTTCCCACTACAAAAGTTCACCGGGCATGACTTTTCCCATACAAAAGTTCACCGGAGATGACTTTCCCAATACAAAAGTTCACCGGAGATGACTTTTCCCATACAAAAGTTCACCGGAGATGACTTTCCCAATACAAAAGTTCACCGGAGATGACTTTTCCCAATACAAAAGTTCACCGGAGATGACTTTTCCCATACAAAAGTTCACCGGAGATGACTTTCCCAATACAAAAGTTCACCGGAGATGACTTTCCCAATACAAAAGTTCACCGGAGATGACTTTTCCCATACAAAAGTTCACCGGAGATGACTTTCCCAATACAAAAGTTCACCGGAGATGACTTTCCCAATACAAAAGTTCACCGGAGATGACTTTCCCAATACAAAAGTTCACCGGAGATGACTTTCCCAATACAAAAGTTCACCGGAGATGACTTTTCCCATACAAAAGTTCACCGGAGATGACTTTCCCAATACAAAAGTTCACCGGAGATGACTTTCCCAATACAAAAGTTCACCGGAGATGACTTTTCCCATACAAAAGTTCACCGGAGATGACTTTCCCAATACAAAAGTTCACCGGAGATGACTTTTCCCATACAAAAGTTCACCGGAGATGACTTTCCCAATACAAAAGTTCACCGGAGATGACTTTCCCAATACAAAAGTTCACCGGAGATGACTTTCCCAATACAAAAGTTCACCGGAGATGACTTTCCCATACAAAAGTTCACC
The DNA here is from genome assembly GCF_047663935.1 of Musca autumnalis. Lineage (NCBI taxonomy): Eukaryota > Metazoa > Arthropoda > Insecta > Diptera > Muscidae > Musca > Musca autumnalis. Next base: position 85,648 of record NW_027411963.1, read on the forward strand.
GGAGATGACTTTCCCAATACAAAAGTTCACCGGAGATGACTTTTCCCATACAAAAGTTCACCGGAGATGACTTTCCCATACAAAAGTTCACCGGAGATGACTCTTCCCATACAAAAGTTCACCGGAGATGACTTTTCCCATACAAAAGTTCACCGGAGATGACTTTTCCCATACAAAAGTTCACCGGAGATGACTTTCCCAATACAAAAGTTCACCGGGCATGACTTTTCCTATACAAAAGTTCACCGGGCATGACTTTCCCAATACAAAAGTTCACCGGAGATGACTTTCCCAATACAAAAGTTCACCGGAGATGACTTTTCCCATACAAAAGATCACCGGAGATGACTTTCCCAATACAAAAGTTCACCGGGCATGACTTTCCCAATACAAAAGTTCACCGGGAATGACTTTCCCAATACAAAAGTTCACCGGATATGACTTTCCCAATACAAAAGTTCACCGGGCATGACTTTTCCCATACAAAAGTTCACCGGAGATGACTTTCCCAATACAAAAGTTCACCGGAGATGACTTTCCCAATACAAAAGTTCACCGGAGATGACTTTCCCAATACAAAAGTTCACCGGAGATGACTTTCCCAATACAAAAGTTCACCGGAGATGACTTTTCCCATACAAAAGTTCACCGGGCATGACTTTCCCAATACAAAAGTTCACCGGAGATGACTTTCCCAATACAAAAGTTCACCGGAGATGACTTTCCCATACAAAAGTTCACCGGAGATGACTTTCCCAATACAAAAGTTCACCGGAGATGACTTTCCCAATACAAAAGTTCACCGGAGATGACTTTCCCAATACAAAAGTTCACCGGAGATGACTTTCCCAATACAAAAGTTCACCGGAGATGACTTTCCCATACAAAAGTTCACCGGAGATGACTTTCCCAATACAAAAGTTCACCGGAGATGACTTTCCCATACAAAAGTTCACCGGAGATGACTTTCCCAATACAAAAGTTCACCGGAGATGACTTTCCCAATACAAAAGTTCACCGGAGATGACTTTCCCAATACAAAAGTTCACCGGAGATGACTTTTCCCATACCAAAGTTCACCGGAGATGACTTTTCCCATACAAAAGTTCACCGGAGATGACTTTCCCAATACAAAAGTTCACCGGAGATGACTTTCCCATACAAAAGTTCACCGGAGATGACTTTCCCAATACAAAAGTTCACCGGAGATGACTTTCCCATACAAAAGTTCACCGGAGATGACTTTTCCCATACAAAAGTTCACCGGAGATGACTTTCCCAAAACAAAAGTTCACCGGAGATGACTTTTCCCATACAAAAGTTCACCGGAGATGAATTTTCCCAATACAAAAGTTCACCGGAGATGACTTTCCCAATACAAAAGTTCACCGGGCATGACTTTCCCAATACAAAAGTTCACCGGAGATGACTTTCCCAATACAAAAGTTCACCGGGCATGATTTTTCCAATACAAAAGTTCACCGGAGATGACTTTTCCCATACAAAAGTTCACCGGAGATGACTTTTCCCATACAAAAGTTCACCGGAGATGACTTTTCCCATACAAAAGGTCACCGGAGATGACTTTTTCCATACAAAAGTTCACCGGAGATGACTTTCCCAATACAAAAGTTCACCGGAGATGACTTTCCCAATACAAAAGTTCACCGGAGATGACTTTCCCAATACAAAAGTTCACCGGAGATGACTTTCCCAATACAAAAGTTCACCGGAGATGACTTTCCCAATTCAAAAGTTCACCGGAGATGACTTTTCCAATACAAAAGTTCACCGGAGATGACTTTCCCATACAAAAGTTCACCGGAGATGACTTTCCCAATACAAAAGTTCACCGGAGATGACTTTCCCAATACAAAAGTTCACCGGAGATGACTTTCCCAATACAAAAGTTCACCGGAGATGACTTTTCCCTTACAAAAGTTCACCGGAGATGACTTTCCCCATACAAAAGTTCACCGGAGATGACTTTCCCAATACAAAAGTTCACCGGAGATGACTTTCCCAATACAAAAGTTCACCGGAGATGACTTTCCCAATACAAAAGTTCACCGGGCACGACTTTCCCAATACAAAAGTTCACCGGAGATGACTTTCCCAATACAAAAGTTCACCGGAGATGACTTTTCCCAATACAAAAGTTTACCGGAGATGACTTTTCCCATACAAAAGTTCACCGGAGATGACTTTCCCAATACAAAAGTTCACCGGAGATGACTTTCCCAATACAAAAGTTCACCGGAGATGACTTTTCCCATACAAAAGTTCACCGGAGATGACTTTCCCAATACAAAAGTTCACCGGAGATGACTTTCCCAATACAAAAGTTCACCGGACATGACTTTTCCCATACAAAAGTTCACCGGAGATGACTTTCCCAATACAAAAGTTCACCGGAGATGACTTTTCCCATACAAAAGTTCACCGGAGATGACTTTCCCAATACAAAAGTTCACCGGAGATGACTTTTCCCAATACAAAAGTTTACCGGAGATGACTTTCCCAATACAAAAGTTCACCGGAGATGACTTTTCCCATACAAAAGTTCACCGGAGATGACTTTCCCAATATAAAAGTTCACCGGAGATGACTTTTCCCATACAAAAGTTCACCGGAGATGACTTTTCCCATACAAAAGTTCACCGGAGATGACTTTTCCCATACAAAAGTTCACCGGAGATGACTTTCCCAATACAAAAGTTCACCGGAGATGACTTTCCCAATACAAAAGTTCACCGGAGATGACTTTCCCAATACAAAAGTTCACCGGAGTTGACTTTCCCAATACAAAAGTTCACCGGAGATGACTTTTCCCATACAAAAGTTCACCGGAGATGACTTTCCCAATACAAAAGTTCACCGGAGATGACTTTCCCAATACAAAAGTTCACCGGAGATGACTTTTCCCATACAAAAGTTCACCGGAGATGACTTTCCCAATACAAAAGTTCACCGGAGATGACTTTTCCCATACAAAAGTTCACCGGAGATGACTTTCCCAATACAAAAGTTCACCGGAGATGACTTTCCCAATACAAAAGTTCACCGGGCATGACTTTTCCCATACAAAAGTTCACCGGAGATGACTTTCCCAATACAAAAGTTCACCGGAGATGACTTTTCCCATACAAAAGTTCACCGGAGATGACTTTCCCAATACAAAAGTTCACCGGAGATGACTTTTCCCAATACAAAAGTTTACCGGAGATGACTTTTCCCATACAAAAGTTCACCGGAGATGACTTTCCCAATACAAAAGTTCACCGGAGATGACTTTCCCAATACAAAAGTTCACCGGAGATGACTTTTCCCATACAAAAGTTCACCGGAGATGACTTTCCCAATACAAAAGTTCACCGGAGATGACTTTCCCAATACAAAAGTTCACCGGAGATGACTTTCCCAATACAAAAGTTCACCGGAGATGACTTTCCCAATACAAAAGTTCACCGGAGATGACTTTTCCCATACAAAAGTTCACCGGAGATGACTTTCCCAATACAAAAGTTCACCGGAGATGACTTTCCCAATACAAAAGTTCACCGGAGATGACTTTTCCCATACAAAAGTTCACCGGAGATGACTTTCCCAATACAAAAGTTCACCGGAGATGACTTTTCCCATACAAAAGTTCACCGGAGATGACTTTCCCAATACAAAAGTTCACCGGAGATGACTTTCCCAATACAAAAGTTCACCGGAGATGACTTTCCCAATACAAAAGTTCACCGGAGATGACTTTCCCATACAAAAGTTCACCGGAGATGACTTTCCCAATACAAAAGTTCACCGGAGATGACTTTTCCCATACAAAAGTTCACCGGAGATGACTTCCCATACAAAAGTTCACCGGAGATGACTTTTCCCATACAAAAGTTCACCGGAGATGACTTTTCCCATACAAAAGTTCACCGGGCATGACTTTCCCAATACAAAAGTTCACCGGGCACGACTTTCCCAATACAAAAGTTCACCGGAGATGACTTTTCCCATACAAAAGTTCACCGGAGATGACTTTCCCAATACAAAAGTTCACCGGAGATGACTTTTCCCATACAAAAGTTCACCGGAGATGACTTTTCCCATACAAAAGTTCACCGGAGATGACTTTCCCATACAAAAGTTCACCGGAGATGACTTTCCCAATACAAAAGTTCACCGGAGATGACTTTCCCAATACAAAAGTTCACCGGAGATGACTTTCCCAATACAAAAGTTCACCGGAGATGACTTTTCCCATACAAAAGTTCACCGGAGATGACTTTTCCTATACAAAAGTTCACCGGAGATGACTTTCCCAATACAAAAGTTCACCGGAGATGACTTTCCCAATACAAAAGTTCACCGGAGATGACTTTTCCCATACAAAAGTTCACCGGAGATGACTTTCCCAATACAAAAGTTCACCGGAGATGACTTTTCCCATACAAAAGTTCACCGGAGATGACTTTCCCAATACAAAAGTTCACCATAGATGACTTTCCCACTACAAAAGTTCACCGGGCATGACTTTTCCCATACAAAAGTTCACCGGAGATGACTTTCCCAATACAAAAGTTCACCGGAGATGACTTTTCCCATACAAAAGTTCACCGGAGATGACTTTCCCAATACAAAAGTTCACCGGAGATGACTTTTCCCAATACAAAAGTTTACCGGAGATGACTTTTCCCATACAAAAGTTCACCGGAGATGACTTTCCCAATACAAAAGTTCACCGGAGATGACTTTCCCAATACAAAAGTTCACCGGAGATGACTTTTCCCATACAAAAGTTCACCGGAGATGACTTTCCCAATACAAAAGTTCACCGGAGATGACTTTCCCAATACAAAAGTTCACCGGAGATGACTTTCCAATACAAAAGTTCACCGGAGATGACTTTCCCAATACAAAAGTTCACCGGAGATGACTTTCCCATACAAAAGTTCACCGGAGATGACTTTCCCAATACAAAAGTTCACCGGAGATGACTTTCCCAATACAAAAGTTCACCGGAGATGACTTTTCCCATACAAAAGTTCACCGGAGATGACTTTCCCAATACAAAAGTTCACCGGAGATGACTTTTCCCATACAAAAGTTCACCGGAGATGACTTTCCCAATACAAAAGTTCACCGGAGATGACTTTCCCAATACAAAAGTTCACCGGAGATGACTTTCCCAATACAAAAGTTCACCGGAGATGACTTTCCCATACAAAAGTTCACCGGAGATGACTTTCCCAATACAAAAGTTCACCGGAGATGACTTTTCCCATACAAAAGTTCACCGGAGATGACTTTCCCATACAAAAGTTCACCGGAGATGACTTTCCCATACAAAAGTTCACCGGAGATGACTTTTCCCATACAAAAGTTCACCGGAGATGACTTTCCCATACAAAAGTTCACCGGAGATGACTTTCCCAATACAAAAGTTCACCGGGCATGACTTTTCCTATACAAAAGTTCACCGGGCATGACTTTCCCAATACAAAAGTTCACCGGAGATGACTTTCCCAATACAAAAGTTCACCGGAGATGACTTTCCCATACAAAAGTTCACCGGAGATGACTTTCCCAATACAAAAGTTCACCGGATGACTTTCCCAATACAAAAGTTCACCGGGAATGACTTTCCCAATACAAAAGTTCACCGGATATGACTTTCCCAATACAAAAGTTCACCGGAGATGACTTTCCCATACAAAAGTTCACCGGAGATGACTTTCCCAATACAAAAGTTCACCGGAGATGACTTTCCCAATACAAAAGTTCACCGGAGATGACTTTCCCAATACAAAAGTTCACCGGAGATGACTTTCCCAATACAAAAGTTCACCGGAGATGACTTTCCCAATACAAAAGTTCACCGGAGATGACTTTCCCAATACAAAAGTTCACCGGAGATGACTTTCCCATACAAAAGTTCACCGGAGATGACTTTCCCATACAAAAGTTCACCGGAGATGACTTTCCCAATACAAAAGTTCACCGGAGATGACTTTCCCAATACAAAAGTTCACCGGAGATGACTTTCCCAATACAAAAGTTCACCGGAGATGACTTTCCCAATACAAAAGTTCACCGGAGATGACTTTCCCATACAAAAGTTCACCGGAGATGACTTTCCCAATACAAAAGTTCACCGGAGATGACTTTCCCATACAAAAGTTCACCGGAGATGACTTTCCCAATACAAAAGTTCACCGGAGATGACTTTCCCATACAAAAGTTCACCGGAGATGACTTTCCCAATACAAAAGTTCACCGGAGATGACTTTTCCCATACCAAAAGTTCACCGGAGATGACTTTTCCCATACAAAAGTTCACCGGAGATGACTTTCCCAATACAAAAGTTCACCGGAGATGACTTTCCCATACAAAAGTTCACCGGAGATGACTTTCCCAATACAAAAGTTCACCGGAGATGACTTTCCCAATACAAAAGTTCACCGGAGATGACTTTCCCATACAAAAGTTCACCGGAGATGACTTTTCCCATACAAAAGTTCACCGGAGATGACTTTCCCAAAACAAAAGTTCACCGGAGATGACTTTCCCATACAAAAGTTCACCGGAGATGAATTTTCCCATACAAAAGTTCACCGGAGATGACTTTCCCATACAAAAGTTCACCGGAGATGACTTTCCCAATACAAAAGTTCACCGGAGATGACTTTCCCAATACAAAAGTTCACCGGAGATGACTTTTCCCATACAAAAGTTCACCGGAGATGACTTTTCCCATACAAAAGTTCACCGGAGATGACTTTCCCAATACAAAAGTTCACCGGC
>NW_027411964.1:0-92384 GCF_047663935.1 Musca autumnalis
TTGGGAAAGTCATCTCCGGTGAACTTTTGTACTGGGAAAGTCATCTCAAAGTCATCTCCGGTGAACTTTTGTCATCTCCGGTGAACTTTTGTATTGGGAAAGTCATCTCCGCTGAACTTTTGTATTGGGAAAGTCATCTCCGGTGAACTTTTGTACTGGGAAAGTCATCTCCGGTGAACTGTTGTATGGGAAAAGTCATCTCCGGTGAACTTTTGTATTGGGAAAGTCATCTCCGGTGAACTTTTGTATTGGGAAAGTCATCTCCGGTGAACTTTTGTATTGGGAAAGTCATCTCCCGGTGAACTTTTGTATTGGGAAAGTCATCTCCGGTGAACTTTTGTATGGGAAAGTCATCTCCGGTGAACTTTTGTATGGGAAAGTCATCTCCGGTGAACTTTTGTATTGGGAAAGTCATGCCCGGTGAACTTTTGTATTGGGAAAGTCGTGCCCGGTGAACTTTTGTATGGGAAAGTCATCTCCGGTGAACTTTTGTATGGGAAAAGTCATCTCCGGTGAACTTTTGTATTGGGAAAGTCGTGCCCGGTGAACTTTTGTATTGGGAAAGTCATGCCCGGTGAACTTTTGTATGGGAAAAGTCATCTCCGGTGAACTTTTGTATTGGGAAAGTCATCTCCGGTGAACTTTTGTATGGGAAAAGTCATCTCCGGTGAACTTTTGTATTGGGAAAGTCATGCCCGGTGAACTTTTGTACTGGGAAAGTCATCTCCGGTGAACTTTTGTATTGGGAAAGTCATCTCCGGTGAACTTTTGTATGGGAAAGTCATCTCCGGTGAACTTTTGTATTGGGAAAGTCATCTCCGGTGAACTTTTGTATTGGGAAAGTCATCTCCGGTGAACTTTTGTATGGGAAAAGTCATCTCCGGTGAACTTTTGTATGGGAAAAGTCATCTCCGGTGAACTTTTGTACTGGGAAAGTCATCTCCGGTGAACTTTTGTATTGGGAAAGTCATTCCCGGTGAACTTTTGTATTGGGAAAGTCATCTCCGGTGAACTTTTGTATTGGGAAAGTCATCTCCGGTGAACTTTTGTATGGGAAAAGTCATCTCCGGTGAACTTTTGTATGGGAAAAGTCATCTCCGGTGAACTTTTGTATTGGGAAAGTCATTCCCGGTGAACTTTTGTATTGGGATAGTCATGCCCGGTGAACTTTTGTATAGGAAAAGTCATCTCCGGTGAACTTTTGTATTGGGAAAGTCATCTCCGGTGAACTTTTGTATGGGAAAAGTCATCTCCGGTGAACTTTTGTATTGGGAAAGTCATCTCCGGTGAACTTTTGTATGGGAAAAGTCATCTCCGGTGAACTTTTGTATTGGGAAAGTCATTCCCGGTGAACTTTTGTATTGGGAAAGTCATCTCCGGTGAACTTTTGTATTGGGAAAGTCATCTCCGGTGAACTTTTGTATGGGAAAAGTCATCTCCGGTGAACTTTTGTATTGGGAAAGTCGTGCCCGGTGAACTTTTGTATTGGGAAAGTCATCTCCGGTGAACTTTTGTATTGGGAAAGTCATGCCCGGTGAACTTTTGTATTGGGAAAGTCATCTCCGGTGAACTTTTGTATGGGAAAAGTCATCTCCGGTGAACTTTTGTATGGGAAAAGTCATCTCCGGTGAACTTTTGTATGGGAAAAGTCATCTCCGGTGAACTTTTGTATTGGGAAAGTCATCTCCGGTGAACTTTTGTATTGGGAAAGTCATCTCCGGTGAACTTTTGTATGGGAAAGTCATCTCCGGTGAACTTTTGTACTGGGAAAGTCATCTCCGGTGAACTTTTGTATTGGGAAAGTCATTCCCGGTGAACTTTTGTATTGGGAAAGTCATCTCCGGTGAACTTTTGTATTGGGAAAGTCATCTCCGGTGAACTTTTGTATTGGGAAAGTCATCTCCGGTGAACTTTTGTATGGGAAAGTCATCTCCGGTGAACTTTTGTATTGGGAAAGTCATCTCCGGTGAACTTTTGTATTGGGAAAGTCATCTCCGGTGAACTTTTGTATTTGGAAAGTCATCTCCGGTGAACTTTTGTATTGGGAAAGTCATCTCCGGTGAACTTTTGTATTGGGAAAGTCATCTCCGGTGAACTTTTGTATTGGGAAAGTCATCTCCGGTGAACTTTTGTATTGGGAAAGTCATCTCCGGTGAACTTTTGTATGGGAAAAGTCATCTCCGGTGAACTTTTGTATTGGGAAAGTCATCTCCGGTGAACTTTTGTATTGGGAAAGTCATCTCCGGTGAACTTTTGTATTGGGAAAGTCATGCCCGGTGAACTTTTGTATGGTAAAAGTCATCTCCGGTGAACTTTTGTATTGGGAAAGTCATCTCCGGTGAACTTTTGTATGGGAAAAGTCATCTCCGGTGAACTTTTGTATTGGGAAAGTCATCTCCGGTGAACTTTTGTATGGGAAAGTCATCTCCGGTGAACTTTTGTATGGGAAAAGTCATCTCCGGTGAACTTTTGTATTGGGAAAGTCATCTCCGGTGAACTTTTGTATGGGAAAAGTCATCTCCGGTGAACTTTTGTATTGGGAAAGTCATTCCCGGTGAACTTTTGTATTGGGAAAGTCATCTCCGGTGAACTTTTGTATTGGGAAAGTCATCTCCGGTGAACTTTTGTATTGGGAAAGTCATTCCCGGTGAACTTTTGTATTGGGAAAGTCGTGCCCGGTGAACTTTTGTATTGGGAAAGTCATGCCCGGTGAACTTTTGTATTGGGAAAGTCATCTCCGGTGAACTTTTGAATTGGGAAAGTCATCTCCGGTGAACTTTTGTATGGGAAAAGTCATCTCCGGTGAACTTTTGTATTGGGAAAGTCATCTCCGGTGAACTTTTGTATGGGAAAAGTCATCTCTGGTGAACTTTTGTATTGGGAAAGTCATCTCCGGTGAACTTTTGTATGGGAAAAGTCATCTCCGGTGAACTTTTGTATTGGGAAAGTCGTGCCCGGTGAACTTTTGTATTGGGAAAGTCATGCCCGGTGAACTTTTGTATTGGGAAAGTCGTGCCCGGTGAACTTTTGTATGGGAAAAGTCATCTCCGGTGAACTTTTGTATGGGAAAAGTCATCTCCGGTGAACTTTTGTATGGGAAAAGTCATCTCCGGTGAACTTTTGTATTGGGAAAGTCGTGCCCGGTGAACTTTTGTATGGGAAAAGTCATCTCCGGTGAACTTTTGTATGGGAAAAGTCATCTCCGGTGAACTTTTGTATTGGGAAAGTCATCTCCGGTGAACTTTTGTATTGGGAAAGTCATGCCCGGTGAACTTTTGTATTGGGAAAGTCGTGCCCGGTGAACTTTTGTATTGGGAAAGTCATGCCCGGTGAACTTTTGTACTGGGAAAGTCATCTCCGGTGAACTTTTGTATTGGGAAAGTCATCTCTGGTGAACTTTTGTATTGGGAAAGTCATCTCCGGTGAACTTTTGTATTGGGAAAGTCATCTCCGGTGAACTTTTGTATTGGGAAAGTCATCTCCGGTGAACTTTTGTATTGGGAAAGTCATCTCCGGTGAACTTTTGTATTGGGAAAGTCATCTCCGGTGAACTTTTGTATTGGGAAAGTCATTCCCGGTGAACTTTTGTATTGGGAAAGTCGTGCCCGGTGAACTTTTGTATTGGGAAAGTCATGCCCGGTGAACTTTTGTATTGGGAAAGTCATCTCCGGTGAACTTTTGAATTGGGAAAGTCATCTCCGGTGAACTTTTGTATGGGAAAAGTCATCTCCGGTGAACTTTTGTATTGGGAAAGTCATCTCCGGTGAACTTTTGTATTGGGAAAGTCATCTCCGGTGAACTTTTGTATTGGGAAAGTCATCTCCGGTGAACTTTTGTATGGGAAAAGTCATCTCCGGTGAACTTTTGTATTGGGAAAGTCATCTCCGGTGAACTTTTGTATGGGAAAGTCATCTCCGGTGAACTTTTGTATGGGAAAAGTCATCTCCGGTGAACTTTTGTATTGGGAAAGTCATCTCCGGTGAACTTTTGTATTGGGAAAGTCATCTCCGGTGAACTTTTGTATGGGAAAAGTCATCTCCGGTGAACTTTTGTATTGGGAAAGTCATCTCTGGTGAACTTTTGTATTGGGAAAGTCATGCCCGGTGAACTTTTGTATTGGGAAAGTCATCTCCGGTGAACTTTTGTATTGGGAAAGTCATGCCCGGTGAACTTTTGTATTGGGAAAGTCATCTCCGGTGAACTTTTGTATTGGGAAAGTCATCTCCGGTGAACTTTTGTATTGGGAAAGTCATCTCCGGTGAACTTTTGTATTGGGAAAGTCATCTCCGGTGAACTTTTGTATTGGGAAAGTCATTCCCGGTGAACTTTTGTATTGGGAAAGTCGTGCCCGGTGAACTTTTGTATTGGGAAAGTCATCTCCGGTGAACTTTTGTACTGGGAAAGTCATCTCCGGTGAACTTTTGTACTGGGAAAGTCATCTCCGGTGAACTTTTGTATTGGGAAAGTCATCTCCGGTGAACTTTTGTATTGGGAAAGTCATCTCCGGTGAACTTTTGTACTGGGAAAGTCATCTCCGGTGAACTTTTGTATGGGAAAAGTCATCTCCGGTGAACTTTTGTATTGGGAAAGTCATTCCCGGTGAACTTTTGTATTGGGAAAGTCATCTCCGGTGAACTTTTGTATTGGGAAAGTCATGCCCGGTGAACTTTTGTATTAAGAAAGTCATGCCCGGTGAACTTTTGTATTGGGAAAGTCGTGCCCGGTGAACTTTTGTATTGGGAAAGTCATCTCCGGTGAACTTTTGTATTGGGAAAGTCATGCCCGGTGAACTTTTGTATTGGGAAAGTCGTGCCCGGTGAACTTTTGTATTAAGAAAGTCATGCCCGGTGAACTTTTGTATTGGGAAAGTCATCTCCGGTGAACTTTTGTACTGGGAAAGTCATCTCCGGTGAACTTTTGTATGGGAAAAGTCATCTCCGGTGAACTTTTGTATTGGGAAAGTCATTCCCGGTGAACTTTTGTATTGGGAAAGTCATCTCCGGTGAACTTTTGTATTGGGAAAGTCATGCCCGGTGAACTTTTGTATTGGGAAAGTCATGCCCGGTGAACTTTTGTATTAAGAAAGTCGTGCCCGGTGAACTTTTGTATGGGAAAAGTCATCTCCGGTGAACTTTTGTATGGGAAAAGTCATCTCCGGTGAACTTTTGTATGGGAAAAGTCATCTCCGGTGAACTTTTGTATTGGGAAAGTCGTGCCCGGTGAACTTTTGTATGGGAAAAGTCATCTCCGGTGAACTTTTGTATGGGAAAAGTCATCTCCGGTGAACTTTTGTATTGGGAAAGTCATCTCCGGTGAACTTTTGTATTGGGAAAGTCATGCCCGGTGAACTTTTGTATTGGGAAAGTCATCTCCGGTGAACTTTTGTACTGGGAAAGTCATCTCCGGTGAACTTTTGTATTGGGAAAGTCATGCCCGGTGAACTTTTGTATTGGGAAAGTCATTCCCGGTGAACTTTTGTATTGGGAAAGTCATCTCCGGTGAACTTTTGTACTGGGAAAGTCATCTCCGGTGAACTTTTGTACTGGGAAAGTCATCTCCGGTGAACTTTTGTATTGGGAAAGTCATGCCCGGTGAACTTTTGTATTGGGAAAGTCATTCCCGGTGAACTTTTGTATTGGGAAAGTCATCTCCGGTGAACTTTTGTACTGGGAAAGTCATCTCCGGTGAACTTTTGTATTAGGAAAGTCATCTCCGGTGAACTTTTGTATGGGAAAAGTCATCTCCGGTGAACTTTTGTATTGGGAAAGTCATTCCCGGTGAACTTTTGTATTGGGAAAGTCATGCCCGGTGAACTTTTGTATTGGGAAAGTCATCTCGGTGAACTTTTGAATTGGGAAAGTCATCTCCGGTGAACTTTTGTATGGGAAAAGTCATCTCCGGTGAACTTTTGTATGGGAAAAGTCATCTCCGGTGAACTTTTGTATTGGGAAAGTCATCTCCGGTGAACTTTTGTATTGGGAAAGTCATCTCCGGTGAACTTTTGTATGAGAAAAGTCATCTCCGGTGAACTTTTGTATTGGGTAAGTCATGCCCGGTGAACTTTTGTACTGGGAAAGTCATCTCCGGTGAACTTTTGTATTGGGAAAGTCATCTCCGGTGAACTTTTGTATGGGAAAAGTCATCTCCGGTGAACTTTTGTATTGGGAAAAGTCATCTCCGGTGAACTTTTGTATGGGAAAGTCATCTCCGGTGAACTTTTGTATGGGAAAAGTCATCTCCGGTGAACTTTTGTATGGGAAAAGTCATCTCCGGTGAACTTTTGTATGGGAAAAGTCATCTCCGGTGAACTTTTGTATTGGGAAAGTCATGCCCGGTGAACTTTTGTATTGGGAAAGTCATCTCCGGTGAACTTTTGTATGGGAAAAGTCATCTCCGGTGAACTTTTGTATGGGAAAAGTCATCTCCTGTGAACTTTTGTATTGGGAAAGTCATCTCCGGTGAACTTTTGTATTGGGAAAGTCATCTCCGGTGAACTTTTGTATTGGGAAAGTCATCTCCGGTGAACTTTTGTATGGGAAAAGTCATCTCCGGTGAACTTTTGTATTGGGAAAGTCATCTCCGGTGAACTTTTGTATTGGGAAAGTCATCTCCGGTGAACTTTTGTATTGGGAAAGTCATCTCCGGTGAACTCTTGTATGGGAAAAGTCATCTCCGGTGAACTTTTGTATTGGGAAAGTCATCTCCTGTGAACTTTTGTATTGGGAAAGTCATCTCCGGTGAACTTTTGTATGGGAAAAGTCATCTCCGGTGAACTTTTGTATTGGGAAAGTCATCTCCGGTGAACTTTTGTATGGGAAAAGTCATCTCCGGTGAACTTTTGTATGGGAAAAGTCATCTCCGGTGAACTTTTGTATTGGGAAAGTCATCTCCGGTGAACTTTTGTATGGGAAAAGTCATCTCCGGTGAACTTTTGTATGGGAAAAGTCATCTCCGGTGAACTTTTGTATGGGAAAAGTCATCTCCGGTGAACTTTTGTATGGGAAAAGTCATCTCCGGTGAACTTTTGTATGGGAAAAGTCATCTCCGGTGAACTTTTGTATTGGGAAAGTCATTCCCGGTGAACTTTTGTATTGGGAAAGTCATGCCCGGTGAACTTTTGAATTGGGAAAGTCATCTCCGGTGAACTTTTGAATTGGGAAAGTCATCTCCGGTGAACTTTTGTATGGGAAAAGTCATCTCCGGTGAACTTTTGTATGGGAAAAGTCATCTCCGGTGACCTTTTGTATGGGAAAAGTCATCTCCGGTGAACTTTTGTATTGGGAAAGTCATGCCCGGTGAACTTTTGTATTGGGAAAGTCATCTCCGGTGAACTTTTGTATTGGGAAAGTCATCTCCGGTGAACTTTTGTATTGGGAAAGTCATGCCCGGTGAACTTTTGTATTGGGAAAGTCATCTCCGGTGAACTTTTGTATGGGAAAAGTCATCTCCGGTGAACTTTTGTATTGGGAAAGTCATCTCCGGTGAACTTTTGTATTGGGAAAGTCATGCCCGGTGAACTTTTGTATGGGAAAAGTCATCTCCGGTGAACTTTTGTATTGGGAAAGTCATCTCCGGTGAACTTTTGTATTGGGAAAGTCATCTCCGGTGAACTTTTGTATTGGGAAAGTCATCTCCGGTGAACTTTTGTATGGGAAAGTCATCTCCGGTGAACTTTTGTATTGGGAAAGTCGTGCCCGGTGAACTTTTGAATTGGGAAAGTCATGCCCGGTGAACTTTTGTACTGGGAAAGTCATCTCCGGTGAACTTTTGTATTGGGAAAGTCATGGCCGGTGAACTTTTGTATTGGGAAAGTCATCTCCGGTGAACTTTTGTATGGGAAAAGTCATCTCCGGTGAACTTTTGTATGGGAAAGTCATCTCCGGTGAACTTTTGTATTGGGAAAGTCGTGCCCGGTGAACTTTTGTATTGGGAAAGTCATGCCCGGTGAACTTTTGTACTGGGAAAGTCATCTCCGGTGAACTTTTGTATTGGGAAAGTCATGCCCGGTGAACTTTTGTATTGGGAAAGTCATCTCCGGTGAACTTTTGTATGGGAAAAGTCATCTCCGGTGAACTTTTGTATTGGGAAAGTCATGCCCGGTGAACTTTTGTATTGGGAAAGTCATCTCCGGTGAACTTTTGTATGGGAAAAGTCGTGCCCGGTGAACTTTTGTATTGGGAAAGTCATCTCCGGTGAACTTTTGTATGGGAAAAGTCATCTCCGGTGAACTTTTGTATTGGGAAAGTCATCTCCGGTGAACTTTTGTATGGGAAAAGTCATCTCCGGTGAACTTTTGTATTGGGAAAGTCATTCCCGGTGAACTTTTGTATTGGGAAAGTCATGCCCGGTGAACTTTTGAATTGGGAAAGTCATTCCCGGTGAACTTTTGTATTGGGAAAGTCATCTCCGGTGAACTTTTGTATGGGAAAAGTCATCTCCGGTGAACTTTTGTATGGGAAAAGTCATCTCCGGTGACCTTTTGTATGGGAAAAGTCATCTCCGGTGAACTTTTGTATTGGGAAAGTCATGCCCGGTGAACTTTTGTATTGGGAAAGTCATCTCCGGTGAACTTTTGTATTGGGAAAGTCATCTCCGGTGAACTTTTGTATTGGGAAAGTCATGCCCGGTGAACTTTTGTATTGGGAAAGTCATCTCCGGTGAACTTTTGTATGGGAAAAGTCATCTCCGGTGAACTTTTGTATTGGGAAAGTCATCTCCGGTGAACTTTTGTATGGGAAAGTCATATCCGGTGAACTTTTGTATCTGAAAAGTCATCTCCGGTGAACTTTTGTATTGGGAAAGTTATCTCCGGTGAACTTTTGTATGGGAAAAGTCATCTCCGGTGAACTTTTGTATGGGAAAGTCATCTCCGGTGAACTTTTGTATGGGAAAAGTCATCTCCGGTGAACTTTTGTATTGGGAAAGTCATCTCCGGTGAACTTTTGTATGGGAAAAGTCATCTCCGGTGAACTTTTCTATGGGAAAAGTCATCTCCGGTGAACTTTTGTATGGGAAAAGTCATCTCCGGTGAACTTTTGTATTGGGAAAGTCATCTCCGGTGAACTTTTGTATTGGGAAAGTCATGCCCGGTGAACTTTTGTATTGGGAAAGTCATTCCCGGTGAACTTTTGTATTGGGAAAGTCATCTCCGGTGAACTTTTGTACTGGGAAAGTCATCTCCGGTGAACTTTTGTATTGGGAAAGTCATGCCCGGTGAACTTTTGTATTGGGAAAGTCATGCCCGGTGAACTTTTGTATTGGGAAAGTCATGCCCGGTGAACTTTTATATTGGGAAAGTCATCTCCGGTGAACTTTTGTATTGGGAAAGTCATCTCCGGTGAACTTTTGTATTGGGAAAGTCATCTCCGGTGAACTTTTGTATTGGGAAAGTCATCTCCGGTGAACTTTTGTATTGGGAAAGTCATCTCCGGTGAACTTTTGTATTGGGAAAGTCATGCCAGGTGAACTTTTGTATTGGGAAAGTCATGCCCGGTGAACTTTTGTATTGGGAAAGTCATCTCCGGTGAACTTTTGTATGGGAAAAGTCATCTCCGGTGAACTTTTGTATTGGGAAAGTCATCTCCGGTGAACTTTTGTATGGGAAAAGTCATCTCCGGTGAACTTTTGTATGGGAAAAGTCATCTCCGGTGAACTTTTGTATGGGAAAAGTCATCTCCGGTGAACTTTTGTATTGGGAAAGTCATCTCCGGTGAACTTTTGTATGGGAAAAGTCATCTCCGGTGAACTTTTGTATGGGAAAAGTCATCTCCGGTGAACTTTTGTATTGGGAAAGTCATCTCCGGTGAACTTTTGTATGGGAAAAGTCATCTCCGGTGAACTTTTGTATGGGAAAAGTCATCTCCGGTGAACTTTTGTATGGGAAAAGTCATCTCCGGTGAACTTTTGTATGGGAAAAGTCATCTCCGGTGAACTTTTGTATTGGGAAAGTCATTCCCGGTGAACTTTTGTATTGGGAAAGTCATTCCCGGTGAACTTTTGTATTGGGAAAGTCATGCCCGGTGAACTTTTGTATGGGAAAAGTCATCTCCGGTGAACTTTTGTATTGGGAAAGTCATCTCCGGTGAACTTTTGTATTGGGAAAGTCATCTCCGGTGAACTTTTGTATTGGGAAAGTCATCTCCGGTGAACTTTTGTATTGGGAAAGTCATCTCCGGTGAACTTTTGTATTGGGAAAGTCATCTCCGGTGAACTTTTGTATTGGGAAAGTCATCTCCGGTGAACTTTTGTATGGGAAAGTCATCTCCGGTGAACTTTTGTATTGGGAAAGTCGTGCCCGGTGAACTTTTGAATTGGGAAAGTCATCTCCGGTGAACTTTTGTATGGGAAAAGTCATCTCCGGTGAACTTTTGTATTGGGAAAGTCATGGCCGGTGAACTTTTGTATTGGGAAAGTCATGCCCGGTGAACTTTTGTATGGGAAAAGTCATCTCCGGTGAACTTTTGTATTGGGAAAGTCATCTCCGGTGAACTTTTGTATTGGGAAAGTCATCTCCGGTGAACTTTTGTATTGGGAAAGTCATCTCCGGTGAACTTTTGTATGGGAAAGTCATCTCCGGTGAACTTTTGTATTGGGAAAGTCGTGCCCGGTGAACTTTTGAATTGGGAAAGTCATGCCCGGTGAACTTTTGTACTGGGAAAGTCATCTCCGGTGAACTTTTGTATTGGGAAAGTCATGGCCGGTGAACTTTTGTATTGGGAAAGTCATCTCCGGTGAACTTTTGTATGGGAAAAGTCATCTCCGGTGAACTTTTGTATGGGAAAGTCATCTCCGGTGAACTTTTGTATTGGGAAAGTCGTGCCCGGTGAACTTTTGTATTGGGAAAGTCATGCCCGGTGAACTTTTGTACTGGGAAAGTCATCTCCGGTGAACTTTTGTATTGGGAAAGTCATGCCCGGTGAACTTTTGTATTGGGAAAGTCATCTCCGGTGAACTTTTGTATGGGAAAAGTCATCTCCGGTGAACTTTTGTATTGGGAAAGTCATGCCCGGTGAACTTTTGTATTGGGAAAGTCATCTCCGGTGAACTTTTGTATGGGAAAAGTCGTGCCCGGTGAACTTTTGTATTGGGAAAGTCATCTCCGGTGAACTTTTGTATGGGAAAAGTCATCTCCGGTGAACTTTTGTATTGGGAAAGTCATCTCCGGTGAACTTTTGTATGGGAAAAGTCATCTCCGGTGAACTTTTGTATTGGGAAAGTCATTCCCGGTGAACTTTTGTATTGGGAAAGTCATGCCCGGTGAACTTTTGAATTGGGAAAGTCATTCCCGGTGAACTTTTGTATTGGGAAAGTCATCTCCGGTGAACTTTTGTATGGGAAAAGTCATCTCCGGTGAACTTTTGTATGGGAAAAGTCATCTCCGGTGACCTTTTGTATGGGAAAAGTCATCTCCGGTGAACTTTTGTATTGGGAAAGTCATGCCCGGTGAACTTTTGTATTGGGAAAGTCATCTCCGGTGAACTTTTGTATTGGGAAAGTCATCTCCGGTGAACTTTTGTATTGGGAAAGTCATGCCCGGTGAACTTTTGTATTGGGAAAGTCATCTCCGGTGAACTTTTGTATGGGAAAAGTCATCTCCGGTGAACTTTTGTATTGGGAAAGTCATCTCCGGTGAACTTTTGTATGGGAAAGTCATATCCGGTGAACTTTTGTATCTGAAAAGTCATCTCCGGTGAACTTTTGTATTGGGAAAGTTATCTCCGGTGAACTTTTGTATGGGAAAAGTCATCTCCGGTGAACTTTTGTATGGGAAAGTCATCTCCGGTGAACTTTTGTATGGGAAAAGTCATCTCCGGTGAACTTTTGTATTGGGAAAGTCATCTCCGGTGAACTTTTGTATGGGAAAAGTCATCTCCGGTGAACTTTTCTATGGGAAAAGTCATCTCCGGTGAACTTTTGTATGGGAAAAGTCATCTCCGGTGAACTTTTGTATTGGGAAAGTCATCTCCGGTGAACTTTTGTATTGGGAAAGTCATGCCCGGTGAACTTTTGTATTGGGAAAGTCATTCCCGGTGAACTTTTGTATTGGGAAAGTCATCTCCGGTGAACTTTTGTACTGGGAAAGTCATCTCCGGTGAACTTTTGTATTGGGAAAGTCATGCCCGGTGAACTTTTGTATTGGGAAAGTCATGCCCGGTGAACTTTTGTATTGGGAAAGTCATGCCCGGTGAACTTTTATATTGGGAAAGTCATCTCCGGTGAACTTTTGTATTGGGAAAGTCATCTCCGGTGAACTTTTGTATTGGGAAAGTCATCTCCGGTGAACTTTTGTATTGGGAAAGTCATCTCCGGTGAACTTTTGTATTGGGAAAGTCATCTCCGGTGAACTTTTGTATTGGGAAAGTCATGCCCGGTGAACTTTTGTATTGGGAAAGTCATGCCCGGTGAACTTTTGTATTGGGAAAGTCATCTCCGGTGAACTTTTGTATGGGAAAAGTCATCTCCGGTGAACTTTTGTATTGGGAAAGTCATCTCCGGTGAACTTTTGTATGGGAAAAGTCATCTCCGGTGAACTTTTGTATGGGAAAAGTCATCTCCGGTGAACTTTTGTATGGGAAAAGTCATCTCCGGTGAACTTTTGTATTGGGAAAGTCATCTCCGGTGAACTTTTGTATGGGAAAAGTCATCTCCGGTGAACTTTTGTATGGGAAAAGTCATCTCCGGTGAACTTTTGTATTGGGAAAGTCATCTCCGGTGAACTTTTGTATGGGAAAAGTCATCTCCGGTGAACTTTTGTATGGGAAAAGTCATCTCCGGTGAACTTTTGTATGGGAAAAGTCATCTCCGGTGAACTTTTGTATGGGAAAAGTCATCTCCGGTGAACTTTTGTATTGGGAAAGTCATTCCCGGTGAACTTTTGTATTGGGAAAGTCATTCCCGGTGAACTTTTGTATTGGGAAAGTCATGCCCGGTGAACTTTTGTATGGGAAAAGTCATCTCCGGTGAACTTTTGTATTGGGAAAGTCATCTCCGGTGAACTTTTGTATTGGGAAAGTCATCTCCGGTGAACTTTTGTATTGGGAAAGTCATGCCCGGTGAACTTTTGTATTGGGAAAGTCGTGCCCGGTGAACTTTTGTATTGGGAAAGTCATGCCCGGTGAACTTTTGTATTAAGAAAGTCGTGCCCGGTGAACTTTTGTATGGGAAAAGTCATCTCCGGTGAACTTTTGTATGGGAAAAGTCATCTCCGGTGAACTTTTGTATTGGGAAAGTCGTGCCCGGTGAACTTTTGTATGGGAAAAGTCATCTCCGGTGAACTTTTGTATGGGAAAAGTCATCTCCGGTGAACTTTTGTATTGGGAAAGTCATCTCCGGTGAACTTTTGTACTGGGAAAGTCATCTCCGGTGAACTTTTGTATTGGGAAAGTCATGCCCGGTGAACTTTTGTATTGGGAAAGTCATTCCCGGTGAACTTTTGTATTGGGAAAGTCATCTCCGGTGAACTTTTGTACTGGGAAAGTCATCTCCGGTGAACTTTTGTATTGGGAAAGTCATCTCCGGTGAACTTTTGTATGGGAAAAGTCATCTCCGGTGAACTTTTGTATTGGGAAAGTCATTCCCGGTGAACTTTTGTATTGGGAAAGTCATGCCCGGTGAACTTTTGTATTGGGAAAGTCATCTCCGGTGAACTTTTGAATTGGGAAAGTCATCTCCGGTGAACTTTTGTATGGGAAAAGTCATCTCCGGTGAACTTTTGTATGGGAAAAGTCATCTCCGGTGAACTTTTGTATTGGGAAAGTCATCTCCGGTGAACTTTTGTATTGGGAAAGTCATCTCCGGTGAACTTTTGTATGGGAAAAGTCATCTCCGGTGAACTTTTGTATTGGGTAAGTCATGCCCGGTGAACTTTTGTACTGGGAAAGTCATCTCCAGTGAACTTTTGTATTGGGAAAGTCATCTCCGGTGAACTTTTGTATGGGAAAAGTCATCTCCGGTGAACTTTTGTATTGGGAAAGTCATCTCCGGTGAACTTTTGTATGGGAAAGTCATCTCCGGTGAACTTTTGTATGGGAAAAGTCATCTCCGGTGAACTTTTGTATGGGAAAAGTCATCTCCGGTGAACTTTTGTATGGGAAAAGTCATCTCCGGTGAACTTTTGTATTGGGAAAGTCATGCCCGGTGAACTTTTGTATTGGGAAAGTCATCTCCGGTGAACTTTTGTATGGGAAAAGTCATCTCCGGTGAACTTTTGTATGGGAAAAGTCATCTCCGGTGAACTTTTGTATTGGGAAAGTCATCTCCGGTGAACTTTTGTATTGGGAAAGTCATCTCCGGTGAACTTTTGTATTGGGAAAGTCATCTCCGGTGAACTTTTGTATGGGAAAAGTCATCTCCGGTGAACTTTTGTATTGGGAAGTCATCTCCGGTGAACTTTTGTATTGGGAAAGTCATCTCCGGTGAACTTTTGTATTGGGAAAGTCATCTCCGGTGAACTCTTGTATGGGAAAAGTCATCTCCGGTGAACTTTTGTATTGGGAAAGTCATCTCCGGTGAACTTTTGTATTGGGAAAGTCATCTCCGGTGAACTTTTGTATGGGAAAAGTCATCTCCGGTGAACTTTTGTATTGGGAAAGTCATCTCCGGTGAACTTTTGTATGGGAAAAGTCATCTCCGGTGAACTTTTGTATGGGAAAAGTCATCTCCGGTGAACTTTTGTATTGGGAAAGTCATCTCCGGTGAACTTTTGTATGGGAAAAGTCATCTCCGGTGAACTTTTGTATGGGAAAAGTCATCTCCGGTGAACTTTTGTATGGGAAAAGTCATCTCCGGTGAACTTTTGTATGGGAAAAGTCATCTCCGGTGAACTTTTGTATGGGAAAAGTCATCTCCGGTGAACTTTTGTATTGGGAAAGTCATTCCCGGTGAACTTTTGTATTGGGAAAGTCATGCCCGGTGAACTTTTGAATTGGGAAAGTCATCTCCGGTGAACTTTTGAATTGGGAAAGTCATCTCCGGTGAACTTTTGTATGGGAAAAGTCATCTCCGGTGAACTTTTGTATGGGAAAAGTCATCTCCGGTGACCTTTTGTATGGGAAAAGTCATCTCCGGTGAACTTTTGTATTGGGAAAGTCATGCCCGATGAACTTTTGTATTGTGAAAGTCATCTCCGGTGAACTTTTGTATTGGGAAAGTCATCTCCGGTGAACTTTTGTATTGGGAAAGTCATGCCCGGTGAACTTTTGTATTGGGAAAGTCATCTCCGGTGAACTTTTGTATGGGAAAAGTCATCTCCGGTGAACTTTTGTATTGGGAAAGTCATCTCCGGTGAACTTTTGTATTGGGAAAGTCATGCCCGGTGAACTTTTGTATGGGAAAAGTCATCTCCGGTGAACTTTTGTATTGGGAAAGTCATCTCCGGTGAACTTTTGTATTGGGAAAGTCATCTCCGGTGAACTTTTGTATTGGGAAAGTCATCTCCGGTGAACTTTTGTATGGGAAAGTCATCTCCGGTGAACTTTTGTATTGGGAAAGTCGTGCCCGGTGAACTTTTGTATTGGGAAAGTCATGCCCGGTGAACTTTTGTACTGGGAAAGTCATCTCCGGTGAACTTTTGTATTGGGAAAGTCATGCCCGGTGAACTTTTGTATTGGGAAAGTCATCTCCGGTGAACTTTTGTATGGGAAAAGTCATCTCCGGTGAACTTTTGTATGGGAAAGTCATCTCCGGTGAACTTTTGTATTGGGAAAGTCGTGCCCGGTGAACTTTTGTATTGGGAAAGTCATGCCCGGTGAACTTTTGTACTGGGAAAGTCATCTCCGGTGAACTTTTGTATTGGGAAAGTCATGCCCGGTGAACTTTTGTATTGGGAAAGTCATCTCCGGTGAACTTTTGTATGGGAAAAGTCATCTCCGGTGAACTTTTGTATTGGGAAAGTCATGCCCGGTGAACTTTTGTATTGGGAAAGTCATCTCCGGTGAACTTTTGTATGGGAAAAGTCGTGCCCGGTGAACTTTTGTATTGGGAAAGTCATCTCCGGTGAACTTTTGTATGGGAAAAGTCATCTCCGGTGAACTTTTGTATTGGGAAAGTCATCTCCGGTGAACTTTTGTATGGGAAAAGTCATCTCCGGTGAACTTTTGTATTGGGAAAGTCATTCCCGGTGAACTTTTGTATTGGGAAAGTCATGCCCGGTGAACTTTTGAATTGGGAAAGTCATTCCCGGTGAACTTTTGTATTGGGAAAGTCATCTCCGGTGAACTTTTGTATGGGAAAAGTCATCTCCGGTGACCTTTTGTATGGGAAAAGTCATCTCCGGTGAACTTTTGTATTGGGAAAGTCATGCCCGGTGAACTTTTGTATTGGGAAAGTCATCTCCGGTGAACTTTTGTATTGGGAAAGTCATCTCCGGTGAACTTTTGTATTGGGAAAGTCATCTCCGGTGAACTTTTGTATGGGAAAAGTCATCTCCGGTGAACTTTTGTATTGGGAAAGTCATCTCCGGTGAACTTTTGTATGGGAAAGTCATCTCCGGTGAACTTTTGTATGGGAAAAGTCATCTCCGGTGAACTTTTGTATTGGGAAAGTCATCTCCGGTGAACTTTTGTATGGGAAAAGTCATCTCCGGTGAACTTTTGTATGGGAAAGTCATCTCCGGTGAACTTTTGTATGGGAAAAGTCATCTCCGGTGAACTTTTGTATTGGGAAAGTCATCTCCGGTGAACTTTTGTATGGGAAAAGTCATCTCCGGTGAACTTTTGTATGGGAAAAGTCATCTCCGGTGAACTTTTGTATGGGAAAAGTCATCTCCGGTGAACTTTTGTATTGGGAAAGTCATCTCCGGTGAACTTTTGTATTGGGAAAGTCATGCCCGGTGAACTTTTGTATTGGGAAAGTCATTCCCGGTGAACTTTTGTATTGGGAAAGTCATCTCCGGTGAACTTTTGTACTGGGAAAGTCATCTCCGGTGAACTTTTGTATTGGGAAAGTCATGCCCGGTGAACTTTTGTATTGGGAAAGTCATGCCCGGTGAACTTTTGTATTGGGAAAGTCATGCCCGGTGAACTTTTATATTGGGAAAGTCATCTCCGGTGAACTTTTGTATTGGGAAAGTCATCTCCGGTGAACTTTTGTATTGGGAAAGTCATCTCCGGTGAACTTTTGTATTGGGAAAGTCATCTCCGGTGAACTTTTGTATTGGGAAAGTCATGCCCGGTGAACTTTTGTATTGGGAAAGTCATGCCCGGTGAACTTTTGTATTGGGAAAGTCATCTCCGGTGAACTTTTGTATGGGAAAAGTCATCTCCGGTGAACTTTTGTATTGGGAAAGTCATCTCCGGTGAACTTTTGTATGGGAAAAGTCATCTCCGGTGAACTTTTGTATGGGAAAAGTCATCTCCGGTGAACTTTTGTATGGGAAAAGTCATCTCCGGTGAACTTTTGTATTGGGAAAGTCATCTCCGGTGAACTTTTGTATGGGAAAAGTCATCTCCGGTGAACTTTTGTATTGGGAAAGTCATCTCCGGTGAACTTTTGTATGGGAAAAGTCATCTCCGGTGAACTTTTGTATGGGAAAAGTCATCTCCGGTGAACTTTTGTATGGGAAAAGTCATCTCCGGTGAACTTTTGTATGGGAAAAGTCATCTCCGGTGAACTTTTGTATGGGAAAAGTCATCTCCGGTGAACTTTTGTATTGGGAAAGTCATTCCCGGTGAACTTTTGAATTGGGAAAGTCATCTCCGGTGAACTTTTGAATTGGGAAAGTCATCTCCGGTGAACTTTTGTATGGGAAAAGTCATCTCCGGTGAACTTTTGTATTGGGAAAGTCATCTCCGGTGAACTTTTGTATGGGAAAAGTCATCTCCGGTGAACTTTTGTATGGGAAAAGTCATCTCCGGTGACCTTTTGTATGGGAAAAGTCATCTCCGGTGAACTTTTGTATTGGGAAAAGTCATCTCCGGTGAACTTTTGTATTGGGAAAGTCATCTCCGGTGAACTTTTGTATGGGAAAAGTCATCTCCGGTGAACTTTTGTATTGGGAAAGTCGTGCCCGGTGAACTTTTGTATTGGGAAAGTCATGCCCGGTGAACTTTTGTACTGGGAAAGTCATCTCCGGTGAACTTTTGTATTGGGAAAGTCATCTCCGGTGAACTTTTGTATGGGAAAAGTCATCTCCGGTGAACTTTTGTATGGGAAAGTCATCTCCGGTGAACTTTTGTATGGGAAAAGTCATCTCCGGTGAACTTTTGTATTGGGAAAGTCATCTCCGGTGAACTTTTGTATTGGGAAAGTCATGCCCGGTGAACTTTTGTATTGGGAAAGTCATGCCCGGTGAACTTTTATATTGGGAAAGTCATCTCCGGTGAACTTTTGTATGGGAAAAGTCATCTCCGGTGAACTTTTGTATGGGAAAAGTCATCTCCGGTGAACTTTTGTATGGGAAAAGTCATCTCCGGTGAACTTTTGTATTGGGAAAGTCATCTCCGGTGAACTTTTGTATGGGAAAAGTCATCTCCGGTGAACTTTTGTATTGGGAAAGTCGTGCCCGGTGAACTTTTGTATTGGGAAAGTCATGCCCGGTGAACTTTTGTATTGGGAAAGTCATCTCCGGTGAACTTTTGTATTGGGAAAGTCATTCCCGGTGAACTTTTGTATTGGGAAAGTCATCTCCGGTGAACTTTTGTATGGGAAAAGTCATCTCCGGTGAACTTTTGTATGGGAAAAGTCATCTCCGGTGAACTTTTGTATTGGGAAAGTCATTCCCGGTGAACTTTTGTATTGGGAAAGTCATGCCCGGTGAACTTTTGTATTGGGAAAGTCGTTCCCGGTGAACTTTTGTATTGGGAAAGTCATCTCCGGTGAACTTTTGTATGGGAAAAGTCATCTCCGGTGAACTTTTGTATTGGGAAAGTCATCTCCGGTGAACTTTTGTATTGGGAAAGTCATCTCCGGTGAACTTTTGTACTGGGAAAGTCATCTCCGGTGAACTTTTGTATTGGGAAAGTCATCTCCGGTGAACTTTTGTATTGGGAAAGTCATCTCCGGTGAACTTTTGTATGGGAAAAGTCATCTCCGGTGAACTTTTGTATTGGGAAAGTCATTCCCGGTGAACTTTTGTATTGGGAAAGTCATGCCCGGTGAACTTTTGTATTGGGAAAGTCGTGCCCGGTGAACTTTTGTATTGGGAAAGTCATCTCCGGTGAACTTTTGTATGGGAAAGTCATCTCCGGTGAACTTTTGTATGGGAAAAGTCATCTCCGGTGAACTTTTGTATGGGAAAAGTCATCTCCGGTGAACTTTTGTATTGGGAAAGTCATCTCCGGTGAACTTTTGTATTGGGAAAGTCATCTCCGGTGAACTTTTGTATGGGAAAAGTTATCTCCGGTGAACTTTTGTATTGGGAAAGTCGTGCCCGGTGAACTTTTGTATTGGGAAAATCATGCCCGGTGAACTTTTGTACTGGGAAAGTCATCTCCGGTGAACTTTTGTATTGGGAAAGTCATCTCCGGTGAACTTTTGTATGGGAAAAGTCATCTCCGGTGAACTTTTGTATGGGAAAGTCATCTCCGGTGAACTTTTGTATGGGAAAAGTCATCTCCGGTGAACTTTTGTATTGGGAAAGTCATCTCCGGTGAACTTTTGTATTGGGAAAGTCATGCCCGGTGAACTTTTGTATTGGGAAAGTCATGCCCGGTGAACTTTTATATTGGGAAAGTCATCTCCGGTGAACTTTTGTATGGGAAAAGTCATCTCCGGTGAACTTTTGTATGGGAAAAGTCATCTCCGGTGAACTTTTGTATGGGAAAAGTCATCTCCGGTGAACTTTTGTATTGGGAAAGTCATCTCCGGTGAACTTTTGTATTGGGAAAGTCATGCCCGGTGAACTTTTGTATTGGGAAAGTCATTCCCGGTGAACTTTTGTATTGGGAAAGTCATCTCCGGTGAACTTTTGTACTGGGAAAGTCATCTCCGGTGAACTTTTGTATTGGGAAAGTCATGCCCGATGAACTTTTGTATTGGGAAAGTCATCTCCGGTGAACTTTTGTATTGGGAAAGTCATGCCCGGTGAACTTTTGTATTGGGAAAGTCATCTCCGGTGAACTTTTGTATTGGGAAAGTCATGCCCGGTGAACTTTTGTATTGGGAAAGTCATGCCCGGTGAACTTTTGTATTGGGAAAGTCATCTCCGGTGAACTTTTGTATGGGAAAAGTCATCTCCGGTGAACTTTTGTATTGGGAAAGTCATCTCCGGTGAACTTTTGTATGGGAAAAGTAATCTCCGGTGAACTTTTGTATTGGGAAAGTCATCTCCGGTGAACTTTTGTATTGGGAAAGTCATGCCCGGTGAACTTTTGTATTGGGAAAGTCATCTCCGGTGAACTTTTGTATGGGAAAAGTCATCTCCGGTGAACTTTTGTATTGGGAAAGTCATCTCCGGTGAACTTTTGTATTGGGAAAGTCATGCCCGGTGAACTTTTGTATGGGAAAAGTCATCTCCGGTGAACTTTTGTATTGGGAAAGTCATCTCCGGTGAACTTTTGTATTGGGAAAGTCATCTCCGGTGAACTTTTGTATTGGGAAAATCATCTCCGGTGAACTTTTGTATGGGAAAGTCATCTCCGGTGAACTTTTGTATTGGGAAAGTCGTGCCCGGTGAACTTTTGTATTGGGAAAGTCATGCCCGGTGAACTTTTGTACTGGGAAAGTCATCTCCGGTGAACTTTTGTATTGGGAAAGTCATGCCCGGTGAACTTTTGTATTGGGAAAGTCATCTCCGGTGAACTTTTGTATGGGAAAAGTCATCTCCGGTGAACTTTTGTATTGGGAAAGTCATGCCCGGTGAACTTTTGTATTGGGAAAGTCATCTCCGGTGAACTTTTGTATGGGAAAAGTCGTGCCCGGTGAACTTTTGTATTGGGAAAGTCATCTCCGGTGAACTTTTGTATGGGAAAAGTCATCTCCGGTGAACTTTTGTATTGGGAAAGTCATCTCCGGTGAACTTTTGTATTGGGAAAGTCATCTCCGGTGAACTTTTGTACTGGGAAAGTCATCTCCGGTGAACTTTTGTATGGGAAAAGTCATCTCCGGTGAACTTTTGTATGGGAAAAGTCATCTCCGGTGAACTTTTGTATGGGAAAAGTCATCTCCGGTGACCTTTTGTATGGGAAAAGTCATCTCCGGTGAACTTTTGTATTGGGAAAGTCATCTCCGGTGAACTTTTGTATTGGGAAAGTCATCTCCGGTGAACTTTTGTATTGGGAAAGTCATGCCCGGTGAACTTTTGTATTGGGAAAGTCATCTCCGGTGAACTTTTGTATGGGAAAGTCATCTCCGGTGAACTTTTGTATGGGAAAAGTCATCTCCGGTGAACTTTTGTATGGGAAAAGTCATCTCCGGTGAACTTTTGTATGGGAAAAGTCATCTCCGGTGAACTTTTGTATGGGAAAAGTCATTCCCGGTGAACTTTTGTATTGGGAAAGTCATCTCCGGTGAACTTTTGTATTGGGAAAGTCATCTCCGGTGAACTTTTGTATTGGGAAAGTCATCTCCGGTGAACTTTTGTATGGGAAAAGTCATCTCCGGTGAACTTTTGTATGGGAAAAGTCATCTCCGGTGAACTTTTGTATGGGAAAAGTCATCTCCGGTGTACTTTTGTATTGGGAAAGTCATGCCCGGTGAACTTTTGTATTGGGAAAGTCATCTCCGGTGAACTTTTGTATGGGAAAAGTCATCTCCGGTGAACTTTTGTATTGGGAAAGTCATGCCCGGTGAACTTTTGTATTGGGAAAGTCATCTCCGGTGAACTTTTGTATGGGAAAAGTCATGCCCGGTGAACTTTTGTATTGGGAAAGTCATTCCCGGTGAACTTTTGTATTGGGAAAGTCATTCCCGGTGAACTTTTGTATTGGGAAAGTCATGCCCGGTGAACTTTTGTATTGGGAAAGTCATTCCCGGTGAACTTTTGTATTGGGAAAGTCATCTCCGGTGAACTTTTGTATGGGAAAAGTCATGCCCGGTGAACTTTTGTATTGGGAAAGTCATTCCCGGTGAACTTTTGTATTGGGAAAGTCATCTCCGGTGAACTTTTGTATTGGGAAAGTCATGCCCGGTGAACTTTTGTATTGGGAAAGTCATGCCCGCTGAACTTTTGTTTTGGGAAAGTCATTCCCGGTGAACTTTTGTATTGGGAAAGTCATCTCCGGTGAACTTTTGTACTGGGAAAGTCATCTCCGGTGAACTTTTGTATTGGGAAAGTCATGCCCGGTGAACTTTTGTATTGGGAAAGTCATCTCCGGTGAACTTTTGTATTGGGAAAGTCATGCCCGGTGAACTTTTGTATTGGGAAAGTCATGCCCGGTGAACTTTTGTATTGGGAAAGTCATCTCCGGTGAACTTTTGTATGGGAAAAGTCATCTCCGGTGAACTTTTGTATTGGGAAAGTCATCTCCGGTGAACTTTTGTATTGGGAAAGTCATCTCCGGTGAACTTTTGTATGGGAAAAGTCATCTCCGGTGAACTTTTGTATTGGGAAAGTCATTCCCGGTGAACTTTTGTATTGGGAAAGTCATCTCCGGTGAACTTTTGTATGGGAAAGTCATCTCCGGTGAACTTTTGTACTGGGAAAGTCATCTCCGGTGCACTTTTGTATGGGAAAGTCATCTCCGGTGAACTTTGGTATTGGGAAAGTCATGCCCGGTGAACTTTTGTATTGGGAAAGTCATCTCCGGTGAACTTTTGTATGGGAAAAGTCATCTCCGGTGAACTTTTGTATTGGGAAAGTCATGCCCGGTGAACTTTTGTATTGGGAAAGTCATGCCCGGTGAACTTTTGTACTGGGAAAGTCATCTCCGGTGAACTTTTGTATTGGGAAAGTCATGCCCGGTGAACTTTTGTATTGGGAAAGTCATCTCCGGTGAACTTTTGTATCGGAAAAGTCATCTCCGGTGAACTTTTGTATTGGGAAAGTCATGCCCGGTGAACTTTTGTATTGGGAAAGTCATCTCCGGTGAACTTTTGTATGGGAAAAGTCGTGCCCGGTGAACTTTTGTATTGGGAAAGTCATCTCCGGTGAACTTTTGTATGGGAAAAGTCATCTCCGGTGAACTTTTGTTTTGGGAAAGTCATCTCCGGTGAACTTTTGTATTGGGAAAGTCATCTCCGGTGAACTTTTGTACTGGGAAAGTCATCTCCGGTGAACTTTTGTATGGGAAAAGTCATCTCCGGTGAACTTTTGTATGGGAAAAGTCATCTCCGGTGAACTTTTGTATGGGAAAAGTCATCTCCGGTGACCTTTTGTATGGGAAAAGTCATCTCCGGTGAACTTTTGTATTGGGAAAGTCATCTCCGGTGAACTTTTGTATTGGGAAAGTCATCTCCGGTGAACTTTTGTATTGGGAAAGTCATGCCCGGTGAACTTTTGTATTGGGAAAGTCATCTCCGGTGAACTTTTGTATGGGAAAGTCATCTCCGGTGAACTTTTGTATGGGAAAAGTCATCTCCGGTGAACTTTTGTATGGGAAAAGTCATCTCCGGTGAACTTTTATATGGGAAAAGTCATCTCCGGTGAACTTTTGTATGGGAAAAGTCATTCCCGGTGAACTTTTGTATTGGGAAAGTCATCTCCGGTGAACTTTTGTATTGGGAAAGTCATCTCCGGTGAACTTTTGTATTGGGAAAGTCATCTCCGGTGAACTTTTGTATGGGAAAGGTCATCTCCGGTGAACTTTTGTATGGGAAAAGTCATCTCCGGTGAACTTTTGTATTGGGAAAGTCATGCCCGGTGAACTTTTGTATTGGGAAAGTCATCTCCGGTGAACTTTTGTATGGGAAAAGTCATCTCCGGTGAACTTTTGTATTGGGAAAGTCATGCCCGGTGAACTTTTGTATTGGGAAAGTCATCTCCGGTGAACTTTTGTATGGGAAAAGTCATGCCCGGTGAACTTTTGTATTGGGAAAGTCATTCCCGGTGAACTTTTGTATTGGGAAAGTCATTCCCGGTGAACTTTTGTATTGGGAAAGTCATGCCCGGTGAACTTTTGTATTGGGAAAGTCATTCCCGGTGAACTTTTGTATTGGGAAAGTCATCTCCGGTGAACTTTTGTATGGGAAAAGTCATGCCCGGTGAACTTTTGTATTGGGAAAGTCATTCCCGGTGAACTTTTGTATTGGGAAAGTCATCTCCGGTGAACTTTTGTATTGGGAAAGTCATGCCCGGTGAACTTTTGTATTGGGAAAGTCATTCCCGGTGAACTTTTGTATTGGGAAAGTCATCTCCGGTGAACTTTTGTATGGGAAAGTCATCTCCGGTGAACTTTTGTACTGGGAAAGTCATCTCCGGTGAACTTTTGTATGGGAAAGTCATCTCCGGTGAACTTTTGTATTGGGAAAGTCATGCCCGCTGAACTTTTGTATTGGGAAAGTCATTCCCGGTGAACTTTTGTATTGGGAAAGTCATCTCCGGTGAACTTTTGTACTGGGAAAGTCATCTCCGGTGAACTTTTGTATTGGGAAAGTCATGCCCGGTGAACTTTTGTATTGGGAAAGTCATCTCCGGTGAACTTTTGTATTGGGAAAGTCATGCCCGGTGAACTTTTGTATTGGGAAAGTCATGCCCGGTGAACTTTTGTATTGGGAAAGTCATCTCCGGTGAACTTTTGTATGGGAAAAGTCATCTCCGGTGAACTTTTGTATTGGGAAAGTCATCTCCGGTGAACTTTTGTATGGGAAAAGTCATCTCCGGTGAACTTTTGTATTGGGAAAGTCATGCCCGGTGAACTTTTGTATTGGGAAAGTCATGCCCGGTGAACTTTTGTATTGGGAAAGTCATCTCCGGTGAACTTTTGTATGGGAAAAGTCATCTCCGGTGAACTTTTGTATGGGAAAAGTCATCTCCGGTGAACTTTTGTATTGGGAAAGTCATCTCCGGTGAACTTTTGTATGGGAAAAGTCATCTCCGGTGAACTTTTGTATTGGGAAAGTCATCTCCGGTGAACTTTTGTATGGGAAAAGTCATCTCCGGTGAACTTTTGTATGGGAAAAGTCATCTCCGGTGAACTTTTGTATTGGGAAAGTCATCTCCGGTGAACTTTTGTATGGGAAAAGTCATCTCCGGTGAACTTTTGTATTGGGAAAGTCATCTCCGGTGAACTTTTGTATGGGAAAAGTCATCTCCGGTGAACTTTTGTATGGGAAAAGTCATCTCCGGTGAACTTTTGTATTGGGAAAGTCATCTCCGGTGAACTTTTGTATGGGAAAAGTCATCTCCGGTGAACTTTTGTATGGGAAAAGTCATCTCCGGTGAACTTTTGTATGGGAAAAGTCATCTCCGGTGAACTTTTGTATTGGGAAAGTCATCTCCGGTGAACTTTTGTATGGGAAAAGTCATCTCCGGTGAACTTTTGTATTGGGAAAGTCATCTCCGGTGAACTTTTGTATGGGAAAAGTCATCTCCGGTGAACTTTTGTATGGGAAAAGTCATCTCCGGTGAACTTTTGTATTGGGAAAGTCATCTCCGGTGAACTTTTGTATGGGAAAAGTCATCTCCGGTGAACTTTTGTATTGGGAAAGTCATCTCCGGTGAACTTTTGTATTGGGAAAGTCATGCCCGGTGAACTTTTGTATTGGGAAAGTCATCTCCGGTGAAATTTTGAATTGGGAAAGTCATCTCCGGTGAACTTTTGTATGGGAAAAGTCATCTCCGGTGAACTTTTGTACTGGGAAAGTCATCTCCGGTGAACTTTTGTATTGGGAAAGTCATCTCCGGTGAACTTTTGTATTGGGAAAGTCATCTCCGGTGAACTTTTGTATGGGAAAAGTCATCTCCGGTGAACTTTTGTATTGGGAAAGTCATTCCCGGTGAACTTTTGTATTGGGAAAGTCATCTCCGGTGAACTTTTGTATGGGAAAGTCATCTCCGGTGAACTTTTGTACTGGGAAAGTCATCTCCGGTGCACTTTTGTATGGGAAAGTCATCTCCGGTGAACTTTTGTATTGGGAAAGTCATGCCCGGTGAACTTTTGTATTGGGAAAGTCATTCCCGGTGAACTTTTGTATTGGGAAAGTCATCTCCGGTGAACTTTTGTACTGGGAAAGTCATCTCCGGTGAACTTTTGTACTGGGAAAGTCATCTCCGGTGAACTTTTGTATTGGGAAAGTCATCTCCGGTGAACTTTTGTATTGGGAAAGTCATCTCCGGTGAACTTTTGTACTGGGAAAGTCATCTCCGGTGAACTTTTGTATGGGAAAAGTCATCTCCGGTGAACTTTTGTATGGGAAAAGTCATCTCCGGTGAACTTTTGTATGGGAAAAGTCATCTCCGGTGACCTTTTGTATGGGAAAAGTCATCTCCGGTGAACTTTTGTATTGGGAAAGTCATCTCCGGTGAACTTTTGTATTGGGAAAGTCATCTCCGGTGAACTTTTGTACTGGGAAAGTCATCTCCGGTGAACTTTTGTATGGGAAAAGTCATCTCCGGTGAACTTTTGTATGGGAAAAGTCATCTCCGGTGAACTTTTGTATGGGAAAAGTCATCTCCGGTGAACTTTTATATGGGAAAAGTCATCTCCGGTGAACTTTTGTATGGGAAAAGTCATTCCCGGTGAACTTTTGTATTGGGAAAGTCATCTCCGGTGAACTTTTGTATTGGGAAAGTCATCTCCGGTGAACTTTTGTATTGGGAAAGTCATCTCCGGTGAACTTTTGTATGGGAAAGTCATCTCCGGTGAACTTTTGTATGGGAAAAGTCATCTCCGGTGAACTTTTGTATGGGAAAAGTCATCTCCGGTGACCTTTTGTATGGGAAAAGTCATCTCCGGTGAACTTTTGTATGGGAAAAGTCATTCCCGGTGAACTTTTGTATTGGGAAAGTCATCTCCGGTGAACTTTTGTATTGGGAAAGTCATCTCCGGTGAACTTTTGTATTGGAAAAGTCATCTCCGGTGAACTTTTGTATGGGAAAAGTCATCTCCGGTGAACTTTTGTATGGGAAAAGTCATCTCCGGTGAACTTTTGTATGGGAAAAGTCATCTCCGGTGAACTTTTGTATTGGGAAAGTCATGCCCGGTGAACTTTTGTATTGGGAAAGTCATCTCCGGTGAACTTTTGTATGGGAAAAGTCATCTCCGGTGAACTTTTGTATTGGGAAAGTCATGCCCGGTGAACTTTTGTATTGGGAAAGTCATCTCCGGTGAACTTTTGTATGGGAAAAGTCATGCCCGGTGAACTTTTGTATTGGGAAAGTCATTCCCGGTGAACTTTTGTATTGGGAAAGTCATTCCCGGTGAACTTTTGTATTGGGAAAGTCATGCCCGGTGAACTTTTGTATTGGGAATGTCATGCCCGGTGAACTTTTGTATTGGGAAAGTCATCTCCGGTGAACTTTTGTATGGGAAAAGTCATCTCCAGTGAACTTTTGTATTGGGAAAGTCATGCCCGGTGAACTTTTGTATTGGGAAAGTCATCTCCGGTGAACTTTTGTATTGGGAAAGTCATGCCCGGTGAACTTTTGTATTGGGAAAGTCATTCCCGGTGAACTTTTGTATTGGGAAAGTCATTCCCGGTGAACTTTTGTATTGGGAAAGTCATGCCCGGTGAACTTTTGTATTGGGAAAGTCATGCCCGGTGAACTTTTGTATTGGGAAAGTCATCTCCGGTGAACTTTTGTATGGGAAAAGTCATCTCCGGTGAACTTTTGTATTGGGAAAGTCATCTCCGGTGAACTTTTGTATGGGAAAAGTCATCTCCGGTGAACTTTTGTATGGGAAAGTCATCTCCGGTGAACTTTTGTATTGGGAAAGTCATCTCCGGTGAACTTTTGTATGGGAAAAGTCATCTCCGGTGAACTTTTGTATGGGAAAAGTCATCTCCGGTGAACTTTTGTATTGGGAAAGTCATGCCCGGTGAACTTTTGTTTTGGGAAAGTCATCTCCGGTGAACTTTTGTATTGGGAAAGTCATGCCCGTGAACTTTTGTATGGGAAAAGTCATCTCCGGTGAACTTTTGTATTGGGAAAGTCATCTCCGGTGAACTTTTGTATTGGGAAAGTCATGCCCGGTGAACTTTTGTATTGGGAAAGTCATCTCCGGTGAACTTTTGTATTGGGAAAGTCAGCTCCGGTGAACTTTTGTATGGGAAAAGTCATCTCCGGTGACCTTTTGTATGGGAAAAGTCATCTCCGGTGAACTTTTGTATTGGGAAAGTCATCTCCGGTGAACTTTTGTATGGGAAAAGTCGTGCCCGGTGAACTTTTGTATTGGGAAAGTCATCTCCGGTGAACTTTTGTATGAGAAAAGTCATCTCCGGTGAACTTTTGTATTGGGAAAGTCATCTCCGGTGAACTTTTGTATGGGAAAAGTCATGCCCGTTGATCTTTTGTATTGGGAAAGTCATCTCCGGTGAACTTTTGTATGGGAAAAGTCATCTCCGGTGAACTTTTGTATTGGGAAAGTCATTCCCGGTGAACTTTTGTATTGGGAAAGTCATGCCCGGTGAACTTTTGTATTGGGAAAGTCATCTCCGGTGAACTTTTGTATGGGAAAGTCATCTCCGGTGAAATTTTGTATTGGGAAAGTCATCTCCGGTGAACTTTTGTATGGGAAAAGTCATCTCCGGTGAACTTTTGTATTGGGAAAGTCATCTCCGGTGAATTTTTGTATGGGAAAAGTCATCTCCGGTGAACTTTTGTATTGGGAAAGTCATCTCCGGTGAACTTTTGTATGGGAAAAGTCATCTCCGGTGAACTTTTGTATGGGAAAAGTCATCTCCGGTGAACTTTTGTATGGGAAAAGTCATCTCCGGTGAACTTTTGTATGGGAAAAGTCATCTCCGGTGAACTTTTGTATGGGAAAAGTCATCTCCGGTGAACTTTTGTATGGGAAAAGTCATCTCCGGTGAACTTTTGTATTGGGAAAGTCATTCCCGGTGAACTTTTGTATTGGGAAAGTCATGCCCGGTGAACTTTTGAATTGGGAAAGTCATCTCCGGTGAACTTTTGAATTGGGGAAATTCATCTCCGGTGAACTTTTGTATGGGAAAAGTCATCTCCGGTGAACTTTTGTATTGGGAAAGTCATCTCCGGTGAACTTTTGTATGGGAAAAGTCATCTCCGGTGACCTTTTGTATGGGAAAAGTCATCTCCGGTGAACTTTTGTATTGGGAAAGTCATCTCCGGTGAACTTTTGTATGGGAAAAGTCATCTCCGGTGAACTTTTGTATTGGGAAAGTCATCTCCGGTGAACTTTTGTATTGGGAAAGTCATCTCCGGTGAACTTTTGTATGGGAAAAGTCATCTCCGGTGAACTTTTGTATTGGGAAAGTCATCTCCGGTGAACTTTTGTATGGCAAAAGTCATCTCCGGTGACCTTTTGTATGGGAAAAGTCATCTCCGGTGAACTTTTGTATTGGGAAAGTCATCTCCGGTGAACTTTTGTATGGGAAAAGTCATCTCCGGTGAACTTTTGTATTGGGAAAGTCATCTCCGGTGAACTTTTGTATTGGGAAAGTCGTGCCCGGTGAACTTTTGTATTGGGAAAGTCATGCCCGGTGAACTTTTGTATTGGGAAAGTCATGCCCGGTGAACTTTTGTACTGGGAAAGTTATCTCCGGTGAACTTTTGTATTGGGAAAGTCGTGCCCGGTGAACTTTTGTATTGGGAAAGTCATGCCCGGTGAACTTTTGTACTGGGAAAGTCATCTCCGGTGAACTTTTGTATTGGGAAAGTCATCTCCGATGAACTTTTGTATTGGGAAAGTCATCTCCGGTGAACTTTTGTATGGGAAAAGTCATTCCCGGTGAACTTTTGTATGGGAAAAGTCATCTCCGGTGAACTTTTGTATGGGAAAAGTCATCTCCGGTGAACTTTTGTATGGGAAAAGTCATCTCCGGTGAACTTTTGTATTGGGAAAGTCATCTCCGGTGAACTTTTGTATGGGAAAAGTCATCTCCGGTGAACTTTTGTATGGGAAAAGTCATTCCCGGTGAACTTTTGTATTGGGAAAGTCATCTCCGGTGAACTTTTGTATGGGAAAAGTCATCTCCGGTGAACTTTTGTATTGGGAAAGTCATGCCCGGTGAACTTTTGTATTGGGAAAGTCATCTCCGGTGAACTTTTGTATTGGGAAAGTCATTCCCGGTGAACTTTTGTATTGGGAAAGTCATCTCCGGTGAACTTTTGTATGGGAAAAGTCATCTCCGGTGAACTTTTGTATGGGAAAGTCATCTCCGGTGAACTTTTGTATTGGGAAAGTCATTCCCGGTGAACTTTTGTATTGGGAAAGTCATCTCCGGTGAACTTTTGTATTGGGAAAGTCATCTCCGGTGAACTTTTGTATGGGAAAAGTCATCTCCGGTGAACTTTTGTATTGGGAAAGTCATCTCCGGTGAACTTTTGTATTGGGAAAGTCATCTCCGGTGAACTTTTGTATTGGGAAAGTCATCTCCGGTGAACTTTTGTATGGGAAAAGTCATCTCCGGTGAACTTTTGTATGGGAAAAGTCATCTCCGGTGAACTTTTGTATTGGGAAAGTCATTCCCGGTGAACTTTTGTATTGGGAAAGTCATGCCCGGTGAACTTTTGTATTGGGAAAGTCATCTCCGGTGAACTTTTGTATTGGAAAAGTCATCTCCGGTGAACTTTTGTATTGGGAAAGTCATCTCCGGTGAACTTTTGTATGGGAAAAGTCATCTCCGGTGAACTTTTGTATGGGAAAAGTCATCTCCGGTGAACTTTGTATGGGAAAAGTCATCTCCGGTGAACTTTTGTATTGGGAAAGTCATCTCCGGTCTCCACTTTTATTGGGAAAGTCATCTCCGGTGAACTTTTGTATGGGAAAGTCATCTCCGGTGAACTTTTGTATTGGGAAAGTCATCTCCGGTGAACTTTTGTATTGGGAAAGTCATCTCCGGTGAACTTTTGTATTGGGAAAGTCATCTCCGGGTGAACTTTTGTATGGGAAAAGTCATCTCCGGTGAACTTTTGTATGGGAAAAGTCATCTCGGTGAACTTTTGTATGGGAAAGTCATCTCCGGTGAACTTTTGTATGGGAAAAGTCATTATCCGGTGAACTTTTGTATGGGAAAAGTCATCTCCCGGTGAACTTTTGTATTGGGAAAGTCATCTCCGGTGAACTTTTGTATTGGGAAAAGTCATTCCCGGTGAACTTTTGTATGGGAAAAGTCATCTCCGGTGAACTTTTGTATGGGAAAGTCATCTCCGGTGAACTTTTGTATGGGAAAAGTCATCTCCGGTGAACTTTTGTATTGGGAAAGTCATCTCCGGTGAACTTTTGTATGGGAAAAGTCATCTCCGGTGAACTTTTGTATGGGAAAAGTCATTTCCCGGTGAACTTTTGTATTGGGAAAGTCATCTCCGGTGAACTTTTGTATGGGAAAAGTCATCTCCGGTGAACTTTTGTATTGGGAAAGTCATGCCCGGTGAACTTTTGTATGGGAAAGTCATCTCCGGTGAACTTTTGTATTGGGAAAGTCCTTCCCGGTGAACTTTTGTATTGGGAAAGTCATCTCCGGTGAACTTTTGTATGGGAAAAGTCATCTCCGGTGAACTTTTGTATGGGAAAGTCATCTCCGGTGAACTTTTGTATTGGGAAAGTCATTCCCGGTGAACTTTTGTATTGGGAAAGTCATCTCCGGTGAACTTTTGTATTGGGAAAGTCATCTCCGGTGAACTTTTGTATGGGAAAAGTCATCTCCGGTGAACTTTTGTATTGGGAAAGTCATCTCCGGTGAACTTTTGTATTGGGAAAGTCATCTCCGGTGAACTTTGTATTGGGAAAGTCATCTCCTGTGAACTTTTGTATGGGAAAAGTCATCTCCGGTGAACTTTTGTATGGGAAAAGTCATCTCCGGTGAACTTTTGTATTGGGAAAGTCATTCCCGGTGAACTTTTGTATTGGGAAAGTCATGCCCGGTGAACTTTTGTATTGGGAAAGTCATCTCCGGTGAACTTTTGTATTGGGAAAGTCATCTCCAGTGAACTTTTGTATTGGGAAAGTCATCTCCGGTGAACTTTTGTATGGGAAAAGTCATCTCCGGTGAACTTTTGTATGGGAAAAGTCATCTCCGGTGAACTTTTGTATGGGAAAAGTCATCTCCGGTGAACTTTTGTATTGGGAAAGTCATCTCCGGTGAACTTTTGTATTGGGAAAGTCATCTCCGGTGAACTTTTGTATTGGGAAAGTCATCTCCGGTGAACTTTTTGTATTGGGAAAGTCATCTCCGGTGAACTTTTGTATTGGGAAAGTCATCTCCGGTGAACTTTTGTATTGGGAAAGTCATCTCCGGTGAACTTTTGTATGGGAAAAGTCATCTCCGGTGAACTTTTGTATGGGAAAGTCATCTCCGGTGAACTTTTGTATTGGGAAAGTCATCTCCGGTGAACTTTTGTATGGGAAAAGTCATCTCCGGTGAACTTTTGTATGGGAAAAGTCATCTCCGGTGAACATTTGTATTGGGAAAGTCATCTCCGGTGAACTTTTGTATGGGAAAAGTCATCTCCGGTGAACTTTTGTATGGGAAAAGTCATCTCCGGTGAACTTTTGTATTGGGAAAGTCGTGCCCGGTGAACTTTTGTATTGGGAAAGTCATGCCCGGTGAACTTTTGTATTGGGAAAGTCGTGCCCGGTGAACTTTTGTATTGGGAAAGTCATCTCCGGTGAACTTTTGTATGGGAAAGTCATCTCCGGTGAACTTTTGTATGGGAAAAGTCATCTCCGGTGAACTTTTGTATGGGAAAAGTCATCTCCGGTGAACTTTTGTATTGGGAAAGTCATCTCCGGTGAACTTTTGTATTGGGAAAGTCATCTCCGGTGAACTTTTGTATGGGAAAAGTCATCTCCGGTGAACTTTTGTATGGGAAAAGTCATCTCCGGTGAACTTTTGTATTGGGAAAGTCATCTCCGGTGAACTTTTGTATTGGGAAAGTCATCTCCGGTGAACTTTTGTATTGGGAAAGTCATCTCCGGTGAACTTTTGTATTGGGAAAGTCATCTCCGGTGAACTTTTGTATTGGGAAAGTCATCTCCGGTGAACTTTTGTATTGGGAAAGTCATGCCCGGTGAACTTTTGTACTGGGAAAGTCATCTCCGGTGAACTTTTGTATTGGGAAAGTCATCTCCGGTGAACTTTTGTATGGGAAAAGTCATCTCCGGTGAACTTTTGTATGGGAAAAGTCATCTCCGGTGAACTTTTGTATGGGAAAAGTCATCTCCGGTGAACTTTTGTATGGGAAAAGTCATCTCCGGTGAACTTTTGTATTGGGAAAGTCGTGCCCGGTGAACTTTTGTATTGGGAAAGTCATCTCCGGTGAACTTTTGTATGGGAAAAGTCATCTCCGGTGAACTTTTGTATGGGAAAAGTCATCTCCGGTGAACTTTTGTATGGGAAAAGTCATCTCCGGTGAACTTTTGTATGGGAAAAGTCATCTCCGGTGAACTTTTGTATTGGGAAAGTCATCTCCGGTGAACTTTTGTATGGGAAAAGTCATCTCCGGTGAACTTTTGTATGGGAAAAGTCATCTCCGGTGAACTTTTGTATGGGAAAAGTCATCTCCGGTGAACTTTTGTATTGGGAAAGTCATGCCCGGTGAACTTTTGTATTGGGAAAGTCATCTCCGGTGAACTTTTGTATTGGGAAAGTCGTGCCCGGTGAACTTTTGTATTGGGAAAGTCATGCCCGGTGAACTTTTGTATTGGGAAAGTCATGCCCGGTGAACTTTTGTACTGGGAAAGTCATCTCCGGTGAACTTTTGTATTGGGAAAGTCATCTCCGGTGAACTTTTGTATGGAAAAGTCATCTCCGGTGAACTTTTGTATTGGGAAAGTCATGCCCGGTGAACTTTTGTATTGGGAAAGTCGTGCCCGGTGAACTTTTGTATTGGGAAAGTCATGCCCGGTGAACTTTTGTACTGGGAAAGTCATCTCCGGTGAACTTTTGTATTGGGAAAGTCATCTCCGGTGAACTTTTGTATTGGGAAAGTCATCTCCGGTGAACTTTTGTATTGGGAAAGTCATCTCCGGTGAACTTTTGTATTGGGAAAGTCATCTCCGGTGAACTTTTGTATGGGAAAAGTCATCTCCGGTGAACTTTTGTATGGGAAAAGTCATCTCCGGTGAACTTTTGTATTGGGAAAGTCATGCCCGGTGAACTTTTGTATTGGGAAAGTCGTGCCCGGTGAACTTTTGTATTGGGAAAGTCATGCCCGGTGAACTTTTGTACTGGGAAAGTCATCTCCGGTGAACTTTTGTATGGGAAAAGTCATCTCCGGTGAACTTTTGTATTGGGAA
Source organism: Musca autumnalis (assembly GCF_047663935.1). Lineage (NCBI taxonomy): Eukaryota > Metazoa > Arthropoda > Insecta > Diptera > Muscidae > Musca > Musca autumnalis. Next base: position 34,251 of record NW_027411964.1, read on the forward strand.
AGTCATCTCCGGTGAACTTTTGTATTGGGAAAGTCATCTCCGGTGAACTTTTGTATTGGGAAAGTCATCTCCGGTGAACTTTTGTATGGGAAAAGTCATCTCCGGTGAACTTTTGTATGGGAAAAGTCATCTCCGGTGAACTTTTGTATTGGGAAAGTCATGCCCGGTGAACTTTTGTATTGGGAAAGTCGTGCCCGGTGAACTTTTGTATTGGGAAAGTCATGCCCGGTGAACTTTTGTACTGGGAAAGTCATCTCCGGTGAACTTTTGTATTGGGAAAGTCATCTCCGGTGAACTTTTGTATTGGGAAAGTCATCTCCGGTGAACTTTTGTATTGGGAAAGTCATCTCCGGTGAACTTTTGTATTGGGAAAGTCATCTCCGGTGAACTTTTGTATTGGGAAAGTCATCTCCGGTGAACTTTTGTATTGGGAAAGTCATCTCCGGTGAACTTTTGTATTGGGAAAGTCATTCCCGGTGAACTTTTGTATTGGGAAAGTCGTGCCCGGTGAACTTTTGTATTGGGAAAGTCATGCCCGGTGAACTTTTGTATTGGGAAAGTCATCTCCGGTGAACTTTTGAATTGGGAAAGTCATCTCCGGTGAACTTTTGTATGGGAAAAGTCATCTCCGGTGAACTTTTGTATTGGGAAAGTCATCTCCGGTGAACTTTTGTATTGGGAAAGTCATGCCCGGTGAACTTTTGTATTGGGAAAGTCATCTCCGGTGAACTTTTGTATTGGGAAAGTCATCTCCGGTGAACTTTTGTATTGGGAAAGTCATTCCCGGTGAACTTTTGTATTGGGAAAGTCGTGCCCGGTGAACTTTTGTATTGGGAAAGTCATGCCCGGTGAACTTTTGTATTGGGAAAGTCATCTCCGGTGAACTTTTGTATGGGAAAAGTCATCTCCGGTGAACTTTTGTATTGGGAAAGTCATCTCCGGTGAACTTTTGTATTGGGAAAGTCATCTCCGGTGAACTTTTGTATGGGAAAAGTCATCTCCGGTGAACTTTTGTATTGGGAAAGTCGTGCCCGGTGAACTTTTGTATTGGGAAAGTCATGCCCGGTGAACTTTTGTATTGGGAAAGTCATCTCCGGTGAACTTTTGTATGGGAAAAGTCATCTCCGGTGAACTTTTGTATGGGAAAAGTCATCTCCGGTGAACTTTTGTATTGGGAAAGTCATCTCCGGTGAACTTTTGTATGGGAAAAGTCATCTCCGGTGAACTTTTGTATGGGAAAAGTCATCTCCGGTGAACTTTTGTATTGGGAAAGTCATCTCCGGTGACCTTTTGTATTGGGAAAGTCATCTCCGGTGAACTTTTGTATTGGGAAAGTCATCTCCGGTGAACTTTTGTATTGGGAAAGTCATCTCCGGTGAACTTTTGTATTGGGAAAGTCATCTTCGGTGAACTTTTGTATGGGAAAAGTCATCTCCGGTGAACTTTTGTATTGGGAAAGTCATCTCCGGTGAACTTTTGTATGGGAAAAGTCATCTCCGGTGAACTTTTGTATTGGGAAAGTCATTCCCGGTGAACTTTTGTATTGGGAAAGTCATGCCCGGTGAACTTTTGTATTGGGAAAGTCATGCCCGGTGAACTTTTGTATTGGGAAAGTCATCTCTGGTGAACTTTTGTATGGGAAAAGTCATCTCCGGTGAACTTTTGTATTGGGAAAGTCATCTCCGGTGAACTTTTGTATTGGGAAAGTCATCTCCGGTGAACTTTTGTATTGGGAAAGTCATCTCCGGTGAACTTTTGTATTGGGAAAGTCATCTCCGGTGAACTTTTGTATTGGGAAAGTCATCTCCGGTGAACTTTTGTATGGGAAAAGTCATCTCCGGTGAACTTTTGTATGGGAAAAGTCATCTCCGGTGAACTTTTGTATGGGAAAAGTCATCTCCGGTGAACTTTTGTATTGGGAAAGTCATCTCCGGTGAACTTTTGTATGGGAAAAGTCATCTCCGGTGAACTTTTGTATTGGGAAAGTCATGCCCGGTGAACTTTTGTACTGGGAAAGTCATCTCCGGTGAACTTTTGTATTGGGAAAGTCATCTCCGGTGAACTTTTGTATTGGGAAAGTCATCTCCGGTGAACTTTTGTATTGGGAAAGTCATCTCCGGTGAACTTTTGTATTGGGAAAGTCATCTCCGGTGAACTTTTGTATTGGGAAAGTCATCTCCGGTGAACTTTTGTATTGGGAAAGTCATTCCCGGTGAACTTTTGTATTGGGAAAGTCGTGCCCGGTGAACTTTTGTATTGGGAAAGTCATGCCCGGTGAACTTTTGTATTGGGAAAGTCATCTCCGGTGAACTTTTGAATTGGGAAAGTCATCTCCGGTGAACTTTTGTATGGGAAAAGTCATCTCCGGTGAACTTTTGTATTGGGAAAGTCATCTCCGGTGAACTTTTGTATTGGGAAAGTCATGCCCGGTGAACTTTTGTATTGGGAAAGTCATCTCCGGTGAACTTTTGTATTGGGAAAGTCATCTCCGGTGAACTTTTGTATTGGGAAAGTCATCTCCGGTGAACTTTTGTATGGGAAAAGTCATCTCCGGTGAACTTTTGTATTGGGAAAGTCATCTCCGGTGAACTTTTGTATTGGGAAAGTCATCTCCGGTGAACTTTTGTATGGGAAAAGTCATCTCCGGTGAACTTTTGTATTGGGAAAGTCATCTCCGGTGAACTTTTGTATGGGAAAAGTCATCTCCGGTGAACTTTTGTATTGGGAAAGTCATCTCCGGTGAACTTTTGTATGGGAAAAGTCATCTCCGGTGAACTTTTGTATGGGAAAAGTCATCTCCGGTGAACTTTTGTATTGGGAAAGTCATCTCCGGTGAACTTTTGTATTGGGAAAGTCATCTCCGGTGAACTTTTGTATTGGGAAAGTCATTCCCGGTGAACTTTTGTATTGGGAAAGTCATGCCCGGTGAACTTTTGTATTGGGAAAGTCATCTCCGGTGAACTTTTGTATGGGAAAAGTCATCTCCGGTGAACTTTTGTATTGGGAAAGTCATTCCCGGTGAACTTTTGTATTGGGAAAGTCATGCCCGGTGAACTTTTGTATTGGGAAAGTCATCTCCGGTGAACTTTTGTATGGGAAAAGTCATCTCCGGTGAACTTTTGTATTGGGAAAGTCATCTCCGGTGAACTTTTGTATTGGGAAAGTCATGCCCGGTGAACTTTTGTATGGGAAAAGTCATCTCCGGTGAACTTTTGTATTGGGAAAGTCATCTCCGGTGAACTTTTGTATGGGAAAAGTCATCTCCGGTGAACTTTTGTATGGGAAAAGTCATCTCCGGTGAACTTTTGTATTGGGAAAGTCATCTCCGGTGAACTTTTGTATTGGGAAAGTCATCTCCGGTGAACTTTTGTATTGGGAAAGTCATTCCCGGTGAACTTTTGTATTGGGAAAGTCATGCCCGGTGAACTTTTGTATTGGGAAAGTCATCTCCGGTGAACTTTTGTATGGGAAAAGTCATCTCCGGTGAACTTTTGTATGGGAAAAGTCATCTCCGGTGAACTTTTGTATTGGGAAAGTCATCTCCGGTGAACTTTTGTATTGGGAAAGTCATCTCCGGTGAACTTTTGTATTGGGAAAGTCATTCCCGGTGAACTTTTGTATTGGGAAAGTCATGCCCGGTGAACTTTTGTATTGGGAAAGTCATCTCCGGTGAACTTTTGTATGGGAAAAGTCATCTCCGGTGAACTTTTGTATTGGGAAAGTCATCTCCGGTGAACTTTTGTATTGGGAAAGTCATCTCCGGTGAACTTTTGTATTGGGAAAGTCATTCCCGGTGAACTTTTGTATTGGGAAAGTCATGCCCGGTGAACTTTTGTATTGGGAAAGTCATCTCCGGTGAACTTTTGTATTGGGAAAGTCATCTCCGGTGAACTTTTGTATGGGAAAAGTCATCTCCGGTGAACTTTTGTATGGGAAAAGTCATCTCCGGTGAACTTTTGTATTGGGAAAGTCATCTCCGGTGAACTTTTGTATTGGGAAAGTCATCTCCGGTGAACTTTTGTATTGGGAAAGTCATTCCCGGTGAACTTTTGTATTGGGAAAGTCATGCCCGGTGAACTTTTGTATTGGGAAAGTCATCTCCGGTGAACTTTTGTATGGGAAAAGTCATCTCCGGTGAACTTTTGTATTGGGAAAGTCATTCCCGGTGAACTTTTGTATTGGGAAAGTCATGCCCGGTGAACTTTTGTATTGGGAAAGTCATCTCCGGTGAACTTTTGTATGGGAAAAGTCATCTCCGGTGAACTTTTGTATTGGGAAAGTCATCTCCGGTGAACTTTTGTATTGGGAAAGTCATGCCCGGTGAACTTTTGTATGGGAAAAGTCATCTCCGGTGAACTTTTGTATTGGGAAAGTCATTCCCGGTGAACTTTTGTATTGGGAAAGTCATGCCCGGTGAACTTTTGTATTGGGAAAGTCATCTCCGGTGAACTTTTGTATGGGAAAAGTCATCTCCGGTGAACTTTTGTATTGGGAAAGTCATTCCCGGTGAACTTTTGTATTGGGAAAGTCATGCCCGGTGAACTTTTGTATTGGGAAAGTCATCTCCGGTGAACTTTTGTATGGGAAAAGTCATCTCCGGTGAACTTTTGTATTGGGAAAGTCATGCCCGGTGAACTTTTGTATTGGGAAAGTCATCTCCGGTGAACTTTTGTATGGGAAAAGTCATCTCCGGTGAACTTTTGTATGGGAAAAGTCATCTCCGGTGAACTTTTATATTGGGAAAGTCATCTCCGGTGAACTTTTGTATTGGGAAAGTCATCTCCGGTGAACTTTTGTATGGGAAAAGTCATCTCCGGTGAACTTTTGTATTGGGAAAGTCATCTCCGGTGAACTTTTGTATTGGGAAAGTCATTCCCGGTGAACTTTTGTATTGGGAAAGTCATCTCCGGTGAACTTTTGTATTGGGAAAGTCATTCCCGGTGAACTTTTGTATTGGGAAAGTCATCTCCGGTGAACTTTTGTATTGGGAAAGTCGTGCCCGGTGATCTTTTGTATTGGGAAAGTCATCTCCGGTGAACTTTTGTATGGGAAAAGTCATCTCCGGTGAACTTTTGTATTGGGAAAGTCATTCCCGGTGAACTTTTGTATTGGGAAAGTCATGCCCGGTGAACTTTTGTATTGGGAAAGTCATCTCCGGTGAACTTTTGTATTGGGAAAGTCATCTCCGGTGAACTTTTGTATGGGAAAAGTCATCTCCGGTGAACTTTTGTATTGGGAAAGTCATCTCCGGTGAACTTTTGTATGGGAAAAGTCATCTCCGGTGAACTTTTGTATTGGGAAAGTCATCTCCGGTGAACTTTTGTATGGGAAAAGTCATCTCCGGTGAGCTTTTGTATGGGAAAAGTCATCTCCGGTGACCTTTTGTATGGGAAAAGTCATCTCCGGTGAACTTTTGTATTGGGAAAGTCATGCCCGGTGAACTTTTGTATTGGGAAAGTCATCTCCGGTGAACTTTTGTATTGGGAAAGTCATGCCCGGTGAACTTTTGTATGGGAAAAGTCATCTCCGGTGAACTTTTGTATTGGGAAAGTCATCTCCGGTGAACTTTTGTATTGGGAAAGTCATGCCCGGTGAACTTTTGTATTGGGAAAGTCATCTCCGGTGAACTTTTGTATTGGGAAAGTCATCTCCGGTGAACTTTTGTATGGGAAAAGTCATCTCCGGTGACCTTTTGTATGGGAAGAGTCATCTCCGGTGAACTTTTGTATTGGGAAAGTCATCTCCGGTGAACTTTTGTATGGGAAAAGTCGTGCCCGGTGAACTTTTGTATTGGGAAAGTCATCTCCGGTGAACTTTTATATGGGAAAAGTCATCTCCGGTGAACTTTTGTATTGGGAAAGTCATCTCCGGTGAACTTTTGTATGGGAAAAGTCATCTCCGGTGAACTTTTGTATTGGGAAAGTCATCTCCGGTGAACTTTTGTATGGGAAAAGTCATCTCCGGTGAACTTTTGTATTGGGAAAGTCATTCCCGGTGAACTTTTGTATTGGGAAAGTCATGCCCGGTGAACTTTTGTATTGGGAAAGTCATCTCCGGTGAACTTTTGTATGGGAAAAGTCATCTCCGGTGAACTTTTGTATTGGGAAAGTCATTCCCGGTGAACTTTTGTATTGGGAAAGTCATGCCCGGTGAACTTTTGTATGGGAAAAGTCATCTCCGGTGAACTTTTGTATTGGGAAAGTCATCTCCGGTGAACTTTTGTATTGGGAAAGTCATGCCCGGTGAACTTTTGTATGGGAAAAGTCATCTCCGGTGCACTTTTGTATTGGGAAAGTCATGCCCGGTGAACTTTTATATTGGGAAAGTCATCTCCGGTGAACTTTTGTATTGGGAAAGTCATGCCCGGTGAACTTTTGTATTGGGAAAGTCATCTCCGGTGAACTTTTGTATTGGGAAAGTCATCTCCGGTGAACTTTTGTATGGGAAAAGTCATCTCCGGTGAACTTTTGTATGGGAAAAGTCATCTCCGGTGAACTTTTGTATTGGGAAAGTCATCTCCGGTGAACTTTTGTATTGGGAAAGTCATCTCCGGTGAACTTTTGTACTGGGAAAGTCATCTCCGGTGAACTTTTGTATGGGAAAAGTCATCTCCGGTGAACTTTTGTATTGGGAAAGTCATGCCCGGTGAACTTTTGTATTGGGAAAGTCATCTACGGTGAACTTTTGTATTGGGAAAGTCATGCCCGGTGAACTTTTGTATGGGAAAAGTCATCTCCGGTGAACTTTTGTATTGGGAAAGTCATCTCCGGTGAACTTTTGTATTGGGAAAGTCATGCCCGGTGAACTTTTGTATTGGGAAAGTCATCTCCGGTGAACTTTTGTATTGGGAAAGTCATCTCCGGTGAACTTTTGTATGGGAAAAGTCATCTCCGGTGACCTTTTGTATGGGAAAAGTCATCTCCGGTGAACTTTTGTATTGGGAAAGTCATCTCCGGTGAGCTTTTGTATGGGAAAAGTCGTGCCCGGTGAACTTTTGTATTGGGAAAGTCATCTCCGGTGAACTTTTGTATGGGAAAAGTCATCTCCGGTGAACTTTTGTATTGGGAAAGTCATCTCCGGTGAACTTTTGTATGGGAAAAGTCATCTCCGGTGAACTTTTGTATTGGGAAAGTCATCTCCGGTGAACTTTTGTATGGGAAAAGTCATCTCCGGTGAACTTTTGTATTGGGAAAGTCATTCCCGGTGAACTTTTGTATTGGGAAAGTCATGCCCGGTGAACTTTTGTATTGGGAAAGTCATACCCGGTGAACTTTTGTATTGGGAAAGTCATCTCCGGTGAACTTTTGTATGGGAAAAGTCATCTCCGGTGAACTTTTGTATTGGGAAAGTCATTCCCGGTGAACTTTTGTATTGGGAAAGTCATGCCCGGTGAACTTTTGTATTGGGAAAGTCATCTCCGGTGAACTTTTGTATTGGGAAAGTCATGCCCGGTGAACTTTTGTATGGGGAAAGTCATCTCCGGTGAACTTTTGTATGGGAAAGTCATCTCCGGTGAACTTTTGTATGGGAAAAGTCATCTCCGGTGAACTTTTGTATGGGAAAAGTCATCTCCGGTGAACTTTTGTATTGGGAAAGTCATCTCCGGTGAACTTTTGTATGGGAAAAGTCATCTCCGGTGAACTTTTGTATGGGAAAGTCATCTCCGGTGAACTTTTGTATGGGAAAAGTCATCTCCGGTGAACTTTTGTATTGGGAAAGTCATGCCCGGTGAACTTTTGTATGGGAAAAGTCATCTCCGGTGAACTTTTGTATTGGGAAAGTCATCTCCGGTGAACTTTTGTATTGGGAAAGTCATCTCCGGTGAACTTTTGTATGGGAAAGTCATCTCCGGTGAACTTTTGTATGGGAAAAGTCATCTCCGGTGAACTTTTGTATGGGAAAAGTCATCTCCGGTGAACTTTTGTATTGGGAAAGTCATCTCCGGTGAACTTTTGTATTGGGAAAGTCATCTCCGGTGAACTTTTGTATGGGAAAAGTCATCTCCGGTGAACTTTTGTATGGGAAAAGTCATCTCCGGTGAACTTTTGTATTGGGAAAGTCATCTCCGGTGAACTTTTGTATTGGGAAAGTCATCTCCGGTGAACTTTTGTATTGGGAAAGTCATCTCCGGTGAACTTTTGTATGGGAAAGTCATCTCCGGTGAACTTTTGTATGGGAAAAGTCATCTCCGGTGAACTTTTGTATGGGAAAAGTCATCTCCGGTGAACTTTTGTATTGGGAAAGTCATCTCCTGTGAACTTCTGTATGGGAAAAGTCATCTCCGGTGAACTTTTGTATGGGAAAGTCATCTCCGGTGAACTTTTGTATGGGAAAGTCATCTCCGGTGAACTTTTGTATTGGGAAAGTCATGCCCGTTGAACTTTTGCATTGGGAAAGTCATCTCCGGTGAACTTTTGTATGGGAAAGTCATCTCCGGTGAACTTTTGTATGGGAAAAGTCATCTCCGGTGAACTTTTGTACTGGGAAAGTCATCTCCGGTGAACTTTTGTATTGGGAAAGTCATCTCCGATGAACTTTTGTATGGGAAAAGTCATCTCCGGTGAACTTTTGTATGGGAAAGTCATCTCCGGTGAACTTTTGTATGGGAAAAGTCATCTACGGTGAACTTTTGTATTGGGAAAGTCATGCCCGGTGAACTTTTGTATGGGAAAGTCATCTCCGGTGAACTTTTGTATTGGGAAAGTCATCTCCGGTGAACTTTTGTATTGGGAAAGTCATGCCCGGTGAACTTTTGTATTGGGAAAGTCATCTCCGGTGAACTTTTGTATTGGGAAAGTCATCTCCGGTGAACTTTTGTATGGGAAAAGTCATCTCCGGTGAACTTTTGTATTGGAAAGTCATCTCCGGTGAACTTTTGTATTGGGAAAGTCATCTCCGGTGAACTTTTGTATGGGAAAAGTCATCTCCGGTGAACTTTTGTATGGGAAAAGTCATCTCCGGTGAACTTTTGTATGGGAAAAGTCATCTCCGGTGAACTTTTGTATGGGAAAAGTCATCTCCGGTGAACTTTTGTATGGGAAAAGTCATCTCCGGTGAACTTTTGTATTGGGAAAGTCGTGCCCGGTGAACTTTTGTATTGGGAAAGTCATGCCCGGTGAACTTTTGTATTGGGAAAGTCATCTCCGGTGAACTTTTGTATTGGGAAAGTCGTGCCCGGTGAACTTTTGTATTGGGAAAGTCATCTCCGGTGAACTTTTGTATGGGAAAGTCATCTCCGGTGAACTTTTGTATTGGGAAAGTCATCTCCGGTGAACTTTTGTATTGGGAAAGTCATGCCCGGTGAACTTTTGTACTGGGAAAGTCATCTCCGGTGAACTTTTGTATTGGGAAAGTCATCTCCGGTGAACTTTTGTACTGGGAAAGTCATCTCCGGTGAACTTTTGTATTGGGAAAGTCATCTCCGGTGAACTTTTGTATTGGGAAAGTCATCTCCGGTGAACTTTTGTATGGGAAAAGTCATCTCCGGTGAACTTTTGTATTGGGAAAGTCATCTCCGGTGAACTTTTGTACTGGGAAAGTCATCTCCGGTGAACTTTTGTATGGGAAAAGTCATCTCCGGTGAACTTTTGTATTGGGAAAGTCATCTCCGGTGAAGTTTTGTATTGGGAAAGTCATCTCCGGTGAACTTTTGTATTGGGAAAGTCATGCCCGGTGAACTTTTGTATGGGAAAAGTCATCTCCGGTGAACTTTTGTATTGGGTAAGTCATCTCCGGTGAACTTTTGTATTGGGAAAGTCATCTCCGGTGAACTTTTGTATGGGAAAAGTCATCTCCGGTGAACTTTTGTATGGGAAAAGTCATCTCCGGTGAATTTTTGTATTGGGAAAGTCATCTCCGGTGAACTTTTGTATTGGGAAAGTCATCTCCGGTGAACTTTTGTATGGGAAAAGTCATCTCCGGTGAACTTTTGTACTGGGAAAGTCGTGCCCGGTGAACTTTTGTATTGGGAAAGTCATGCCCGGTGAACTTTTGTACTGGGAAAGTCATCTCCGGTGAACTTTTGTATTGGGAAAGTCATCTCCGGTGAACTTTTGTATGGGAAAAGTCATCTCCGGTGAACTTTTGTATTGGGAATGTCATCTCCGGTGAACTTTTGTATTGGGAAAGTCGTGCCCGGTGAACTTTTGTATTGGGAAAGTCATGCCCGGTGAACTTTTGTACTGGGAAAGTCATCTCCGGTGAACTTTTGTATTGGGAAAGTCATCTCCGGTGAACTTTTGTATGGGAAAGTCATCTCCGGTGAACTTTTGTATTGGGAAAGTCATCTCCGGTGAACTTTTGTATTGGGAAAGTCATCTCCGGTGAACTTTTGTATTGGGAAAGTCATCTCCGGTGAACTTTTGTATGGGAAAAGTCATCTCGGTGAACTTTTGTATTGGGAAAGTCATCTCCGGTGAACTTTTGTATGGGAAAAGTCATCTCCGGTGAACTTTTGTATTGGGAAAGTCGTGCCCGGTGAACTTTTGTATTGGGAAAGTAATCTCCGGTGAACTTTTGTATTGGGAAAGTCATCTCCGGTGAACTTTTGTATGGGGAAGTCATCTCCGGTGAACTTTTGTATGGGAAAAGTCATCTCCGGTGAACTTTTGTATGGGAAAAGTCATCTCCGGTGAACTTTTGTATTGGGAAAGTCATCTCCGGTGAACTTTTGTATTGGGAAAGTCATCTCCGGTGAACTTTTGTATTGGGAAAGTCATCTCCGGTGAACTTTTGTATGGGAAAAGTCATCTCCGGTGAACTTTTGTATGGGAAAAGTCATCTCCGGTGAACTTTTGTATGGGAAAAGTCATCTCCGGTGAACTTTTGTATGGGAAAAGTCATCTCCGGTGAACTTTTGTATTGGGAAAGTCATGCCCGGTGAACTTTTGTACTGGGAAAGTCATCTCCGGTGAACTTTTGTATTGGGAAAGTTATCTCCGGTGAACTTTTGTATGGGAAAAGTCATCTCCGGTGAACTTTTGTATTGGGAAAGTCATTCCCGGTGAACTTTTGTATTGGGAAAGTCATCTCCGGTGAACTTTTGTATTGGGAAAGTCATCTCCGGTGAACTTTTGTATGGGAAAAGTCATCTCCGGTGAACTTTTGTATTGGGAAAGTCATCTCCGGTGAACTTTTGTATTGGGAAAGTCATCTCCGGTGAACTTTTGTATTGTGAAAGTCATCTCCGGTGAACTTTTGTATGGGAAAAGTCATCTCCGGTGAACTTTTGTATTGGGAAAGTCGTGCCCGGTGAACTTTTGTATTGGGAAAGTCATGCCCGGTGAACTTTTGTACTGGGAAAGTCATCTCCGGTGAACTTTTGTATTGGGAAAGTCATCTCCGGTGAACTTTTGTATGGGAAAAGTCATCTCCGGTGAACTTTTGTATTGGGAAAGTCATCTCCGGTGAACTTTTGTATTGGGAAAGTCATGCCCGGTGAACTTTTGTATTGGGAAAGTCATCTCCGGTGAACTTTTGTATGGGAAAAGTCATTCCCGGTGAACTTTTGTATTGGGAAAGTCATCTCCGGTGAACTTTTGTATGGGAAAAGTCATCTCCGGTGAACTTTTGTATTGGGAAAAGTCATCTCCGGTGAACTTTTGTATGGGAAAAGTCATCTCCGGTGAACTTTTGTATTGGGAAAGTCATCTCCGGTGAACTTTTGTATTGGGAAAGTCATGCCCGGTGAACTTTTGTATTGGGAAAGTCATCTCCGGTGAACTTTTGTATTGGGAAAGTCATCTCCGGTGAACTTTTGTATTGGGAAAGTCATCTCCGGTGAACTTTTGTATTGGGAAAGTCATCTCCGGTGAACTTTTGTATTGGGAAAGTCATCTCCGGTGAACTTTTGTATGGGAAAAGTCATCTCCGGTGAACTTTTGTATTGGGAAAGTCATCTCCGGTGAACTTTTGTATGGGAAAAGTCATCTCCGGTGAACTATTGTATTGGGAAAGTCATCTCCGGTGAACTTTTGTATTGGGAAAGTCATCTCCGGTGAACTTTTGTATTGGGAAAGTCATCTCCGGTGAACTTTTGTATGGGAAAGTCATCTCCGGTGAACTTTTGTATGGGAAAAGTCATCTCCGGTGAACTTTTGTATGGGAAAAGTCATCTCCGGTGAACTTTTGTATTGGGAAAGTCATCTCCGGTGAACTTTTGTATGGGAAAAGTCATCTCCGGTGAACTTTTGTATGGGAAAAGTCATCTCCGGTGAACTTTTGTATGGAAAGTCATCTCCGGTGAACTTTTGTATTGGGAAAGTCATCTCCGGTGAACTTTTGTATTGGGAAAGTCATCTCCGGTGAACTTTTGTATGGGAAAGTCATCTCCGGGTGAACTTTTGTACGGGAAAAGTCATCTCCGGTGAACTTTTGTATTGGGAAAGTCATCTCCGGTGAACTTTTATATTGGGAAAGTCATCTCCGGTGAACTTTTGTATGGAAAAAGTCATCTCCGGTGAACTTTTGTATGGGAAAAGTCATCTCCGGTGAACTTTTGTATTGGGAAAGTCATCTCCGGTGAACTTTTGTATGGGAAAAGTCATCTCCGGTGAACTTTTGTATTGGGAAAGTCATCTCCGGTGAACTTTTGTATGGGAAAAGTCATCTCCGGTGAACTTTTGTATTGGGAAAGTCATCTCCGGTGAACTTTTGCATGGGAAAGTCATCTCCGGTGAATTTTTGTACTGGGAAAGTCATCTCCGGTGAACTTTTGTATGGGAAAAGTCATCTCCGGTGAACTTTTGTATTGGGAAAGTCATCTCCGGTGAACTTTTGTATGGGAAAAGTCATCTCCGGTGAACTTTTGTATGGGAAAAGTCATCTCCGGTGAACTTTTGTATTGGGAAAGTCATCTCCGGTGAACTTTTGTATGGGAAAAGTCATCTCCGGTGAACTTTTGTATTGGGAAAGTCATCTCCGGTGAACTTTTGTATGGGAAAAGTCATCTCCGGTGAACTTTTGTATTGGGAAAGTCATCTCCGGTGAACTTTTGTATTGGGAAAGTCATCTCCGGTGAACTTTTGTATTGGGAAAGTCATGCCCGGTGAACTTTTGTATTGGGAAAGTCATCTCCGGTGAACTTTTGTATAGGAAAAGTCATGCCCGGTGAACTTTTGTATTGGGAAAGTCATCTCCGGTGAACTTTTGTATGGGAAAAGTCATCTCCGGTGAACTTTTGTATTGGGAAAGTCATCTCCGGTGAACTTTTGTATTGGGAAAGTCATCTCCGGTGAACTTTTGTATTGGGAAAGTCATCTCCGGTGAACTTTTGTATGGGAAAAGTCATGCCCGGTGAACTTTTGTATGGGAAAGTCATCTCCGGTGAACTTTTGTATTGGGAAAGTCATCTCCGGTGAACTTTTGTATGGGAAAAGTCATGCCCGGTGAACTTTTGTATTGGGAAAGTCATCTCCGGTGAACTTTTGTATTGGGAAAGTCATCTCCGGTGAACTTTTGTATGGGAAAAGTCATCTCCGGTGAACTTTTGTATTGGGAAAGTCATCTCCGGTGAACTTTTGTATTGGGAAAGTCATCTCCGGTGAACTTTTGTATGGGAAAAAGTCATCTCCGGTGAACTTTTGTATGGAAAAGTCATCTCCGGTGAACTTTTGTATGGGAAAAGTCATCTCCGGTGAACTTTTGTATTGGGAAAGTCATCTCCGGTGAACTTTTGTATTGGGAAAGTCATCTCCGGTGAACTTTTGTATTGGAAAGTCATCTCCGGTGAACTTTTGTATGGGAAAGTCATCTCCGGTGAACTTTTGTATGGGAAAAGTCATCTCCGGTGAACTTTTGTATGGGAAAAATCATCTCCGGTGAACTTTTGTATTGGGAAAGTCATCTCCGGTGAACTTTTGTATGGGAAAAGTCATCTCCGGTGAACTTTTGTATGGGAAAAGTCATCTCCGGTGAACTTTTGTATGGGAAAGTCATCTCCGGTGAACTTTTGTATTGGGAAAGTCATCTCCGGTGAACTTTTGTATTGGGAAAGTCATCTCCGGTGAACTTTTGTATGGGAAAAGTCATCTCCGGTGAACTTTTGTATTGGGAAAGTCATCTCCGGTGAACTTTTGTATGGGAAAAGTCATCTCCGGTGAACTTTTGTATGGGAAAAGTCATCTCCGGTGAACTTTTGTATTGGGAAAGTCATCTCCGGTGAACTTTTGTATGGGAAAAGTCATCTCCGGTGAACTTTTGTATTGGGAAAGTCATTCCCGGTGAACTTTTGTATTGGGAAAGTCATGCCCGGTGAACTTTTGCATGGGAAAGTCATCTCCGGTGAATTTTTGTACTGGGAAAGTCATCTCCGGTGAACTTTTGTATGGGAAAAGTCATCTCCGGTGAACTTTTGTATTGGGAAAGTCATCTCCGGTGAACTTTTGTATGGGAAAAGTCATCTCCGGTGAACTTTTGTATGGGAAAGTCATCTCCGGTGAACTTTTGTATTGGGAAAGTCATCTCCGGTGAACTTTTGTATTGGGAAAGTCATCTCCGGTGAACTTTTGTATGGGAAAAGTCATCTCCGGTGAACTTTTGTATGGGAAAAGTCATCTCCGGTGAACTTTTGTATGGGAAAAGTTATCTCCGGTGAACTTTTGTATTGGGAAAGTCGTGCCCGGTGAACTTTTGTATGGGAAAAGTCATCTCCGGTGAACTTTTGTATTGGGAAAGTCATCTCCGGTGAACTTTTGTATTGGGAAAGTCATCTCCGGTGAACTTTTGTATGGGAAAGTCATCTCCGGTGAACTTTTGAATGGGAAAAGTCATCTCCGGTGAACTTTTGTATGGGAAAAGTCATCTCCGGTGAACTTTTGTATTGGGAAAGTCATCTCCGGTGAACTTTTGTATGGGAAAAGTCATCTCCGGTGAACTTTTGTATGGGAAAGTCATCTCCGGTGAACTCTTGTATGGGAAAAGTCATCTCCGGTGAACTTTTGTATTGGGAAAGTCATGCCCGGTGAACTTTGTATTGGGAAAGTCATCTCCGGTGAACTTTTGTATGGGAAAGTCATCTCCGGTGAACTTTTGTATGGGAAAAGTCATCTCCGGTGAACTTTTGTACTGGGAAAGTCATCTCCGGTGAACTTTTGTATTGGGAAAGTCATCTCCGGTGAACTTTTGTATTGGGAAAGTCATCTCCGGTGAACTTTTGTATGGGAAAGTCATCTCCGGTGAACTTTTGTACTGGGAAAGTCATCTCCGGTGAACTTTTGTATTGGGAAAGTCATCTCCGGTGAACTTTTGTATGGGAAAAGTCATCTCCGGTGAACTTTTGTATGGGAAAAGTCATCTCCGGTGAACTTTTGTATTAGGAAAGTCATCTCCGGTGAACTTTTGTATTGGGAAAGTCATCTCCGGTGAACTTTTGTATGGGAAAGTCATCTCCGGTGAACTTTTGTATGGGAAAAGTCATCTCCGGTGAACTTTTGTATTGGGAAAGTCATCTCCGGTGAACTTTTGTATGGGAAAAGTCATCTCCGGTGAACTTTTGTATTGGGAAAGTCATGCCCGGTGAACTTTTGTATTGGGAAAGTCATCTCCGGTGAACTTTTGTATGGGAAAAGTCATCTCCGGTGAACTTTTGTATGGGAAAAGTCATCTCCGGTGAACTTTTGTATGGGAAAAGTCATCTCCGTTGAACTTTTGTATTGGGAAAGTCATCTGCGGTGAACTTTTGTATTGGGAAAGTCATCTCCGGTGAACTTTTGTATTGGTAAAGTCAGCTCCGGTGAACTTTTGTATGGGAAAGTCATCTCCGGTGAACTTTTGTATGGGAAAAGTCATCTCCGGTGAACTTTTGTATGGGAAAAGTCATCTCCGGTGAACTTTTGTATTGGGAAAGTCATCTCCGGTGAACTCTTGTATGGGAAAAGTCATCTCCGGTGAACTTTTGTATGGGAAAGTCATCTCCGGTGAACTTTTGTATGGGAAAAGTAATCTCCGGTGAACTTTTGTATTGGGAAAGTCATGCCCGGTGAACTTTTGTATTGGGAAAGTCATCTCCGGTGAACTTTTGTATGGGAAAGTCATCTCCGGTGAACTTTTGTATGGGAAAAGTCATCTCCGGTGAACTTTTGTACTGGGAAAGTCATCTCCGGTGAACTTTTGTATTGGGAAAGTCATCTCCGGTGAACTTTTGTATTGGGAAAGTCATCTCCGGTGAACTTTTGTATGGGAAAGTCATCTCCGGTGAACTTTTGTACTGGGAAAGTCATCTCCGGTGAACTTTTGTATTGGGAAAGTCATCTCCGGTGAACTTTTGTATGGGAAAAGTCATCTCCGGTGAACTTTTGTATGGGAAAAGTCATCTCCGGTGAACTTTTGTATTGGGAAAGTCATCTCCGGTGAACTTTTGTATTGGGAAAGTCATCTCCGGTGAACTTTTGTATGGGAAAAGTCATCTCCGGTGAACTTTTGTATTGGGAAAGTCATCTCCGGTGAACTTTTGTATTGGGAAAGTCATCTCCGGTGAACTTTTGTATGGGAAAAGTCATCTCCGGTGAACTTTTGTATGGGAAAAGTCATCTCCGGTGAACTTTTGTATGGGAAAAGTCATCTCCGGTGAACTTTTGTATTGGGAAAGTCGTGCCCGGTGAACTTTTGTATTGGGAAAGTCATGCCCGGTGAACTTTTGTATTGGGAAAGTCATCTCCGGTGAACTTTTGTATTGGGAAAGTCATCTCCGGTGAACTTTTGTATTGGGAAAGTCATGCCCGGTGAACTTTTGTATTGGGAAAGTCATGCCCGGTGAACTTTTGTATTGGGAAAGTCATGCCCGGTGAACTTTTGTATTGGGAAAGTCATGCCCGGTGATCTTTTGTACTGGGAAAGTCATGCCCGGTCAACTTTTGTATTGGGAAAGTCATGCCCGGTGAACTTTTGTATGGGAAAAGTCATGCCCGGTGAACTTTTGTATTGGGAAAGTCATGCCCGGTGAACTTTTGTATTGGGAAAGTCATGCCCGGTGAACTTTTGTATTGGGAAAGTCATGCCCGGTGAACTTTTGTATTGGGAAAGTCATGCCCGATGGACTTTTGTATTGGGAAAGTCATGCCCGGTGATCTTTTGTACTGGGAAAGTCATGCCCGGTCAACTTTTGTATTGGGAAAGTCATGCCCGGTGAACTTTTGTATGGGAAAAATCATGCCCGGTGAACTTTTGTATTGGGAAAGTCATGCCCGGTGAACTTTTGTATTGGGAAAGTCATGCCCGGTGAACTTTTGTATTGGGAAAGTCATGCCCGGTGAACTTTTGTATTGGGAAAGTCATTCCCGGTGAACTTTTGTATTGGGAAAGTCATGCCCGGTGAACTTTTGTATTGGGAAAGTCATGCCCGGTGAACTTTTGTACTGGGAAAGTCATGCCCGGTGATCTTTTGTATTGGGAAAGTCATGCCCGGTGAACTTTTGTATTGGGAAAGTCATGCCCGGTGAACTTTTGTATTGGGAAAGTCATGCCCGGTGATCTTTTGTACTGGAAAAGTCATGCCCGGTCAACTTTTGTATTGGGAAAGTCATGCCCGGTGAACTTTTGTATGGGAAAAGTCATGCCCGGTCAACTTTTGTATTGGGAAGGTCATGCCCGGTCAACTTTTGTATGGGAAAAGTCATGCCCGGTGAACTTTTGTATTGGGAAAGTCATGCCCGGTGAACTTTTGTACTGGGAAAGTCATGCCCGGTGAACTTTTGTATGGGAAAAGTCATGCCCGGTGAACTTTTGTATTGGGAAAGTCATGTCCGGTGAACTTTTGTATTGGGAAAGTCATGTCCGGTGAACTTTTGTATGGGAAAGTCATGCCCGGTGATCTTTTGTACTGGGAAAGTCATGCCCGGTGAACTTTTGTATGGGAAAAGTCATGCCCGGTCAACTTTTGTATTGGGAAAGTCATGCCCGGTCAACTTTTGTATGGGAAAAGTCATGCCCGGTGAACTTTTGTATTGGGAAAGTCATGCCCGGCCAACTTTTGTATTGGGAAAGTCATGCCCGGTGAACTTTTGTATTGGGAAAGTCATGCCCGGTGAACTTTTGTACTGGGAAAGTCATGCCCGGTGAACTTTTGTACTGGGAAAGTCATGCCCGGTCAACTTTGTTAGTAATCAATTTGAAGTATGTGTAAACATAGTATGAATTAATGTGTGTCATCACTGTTTGAATAGCATCCCTGCATAAAGTACTTTTATTTGCATTCATGTAATTTGTATGAGTATTGTAAGAGCGCAATTTTTCTCTCAATAAACGATTATCATCTCAACAAACAACAGGTTATGGGCCCAGAAACGCGGCAATTTTTAATCCTTTAGGAAAAAGTAATTTTGTATCGATGGCGATGAATTACACGCAAATTCCAAAGCTGGGAAACGGCAATTACCATATATGGAAGTTTAATATGGAACTGCTGCTGCTTGAGAGGGAATTATGGGATGTGGTGAGTGGAGCTACTCCAGTTCCAACTGGAGGGGAAGATGCTGCCAAGTGGTTGGTACGTGATGGGAAAGCGAGAGCTGCTATTGGTTTTGCTGTGGAGGAGTCACAAAGGTAATAATCAAGCAACTGAAAACATCTAAGGAATTCTGGGACGCTTTAAAGAAACATCACGAGAAGGCAAACATAACCAACAAAGTAAGTTTACTTCGTCAAATGTCATCGATGCGCTTTTCTGGAAGTCGTGCAATGGAAGATCACATAGCTGAATTTTTGTCAATTGTGGATCGTTTGCGAGACTTGGGTGAAACTGTTGAGGATCATAAAGCTGTTGCGTTCTTGCTGGGTACATGTCAGAGGAATATAATCATTTAATATCATCATTGGAAATGAGACCAGAGGCCGATCTCACACTGGATTTATTGAAGGAGAAATTTTTGCAGGAATATAAGAGGAAATGTGGTAGTGAACAGGCTGAAACGGCGTTCAGGGCACAGAAAAAGAAGTTTATTCCGAAATGTTATTCTGTGGAAACCTGGTCACATAAAGAGAAACTGTCCAAAATTAAATTCGCAGAAGCAGAGACAGAATGGCGACAGAGCTCATGCTCGTTTGTTGTAGCACGCGGTCGCTTTTTTTCTGCTCCACAAAAATTGTTTCGTATCACGTTAATAACACAGATGTTTCACCGAAAATTATACACAAAATAAAGTTCAGCACTTTTTGTAACACACTTTGTTCGTAACACTTGAATCCGATTGTTGTTTGTCAATTTTATTCGCGATATTATTAACTAAAAATATTTATACAAATTTACAATTTAAAACCACTCAATCAGTGTAAAAAAGAAAAACAACTTCACGAAAGAAAACAAATAACAATATCAGCTGACTCTCTCTAAACTAATACTGGTATTAGTGAAAGACAAAAATAGAGTATTCGACTACCCATTTAATTGTCGTAAGGAGATTAGTAAGAGCGTAACGCACAACAATAACATCACGTAACGTACTTTAAATCATAACGTTTTTCGTATAACCATGGCGAATTTTGAAAATAACGTTAATAGCGACTCGTCACCGATCGCATCGTGTGTTTTTGGCTCAACCAAACGAGCTAGAGACTCTAACATCATCTCAGCTACTGATACTAATACAACAAAGTCCTCAACAAAGTAGAAAAGCGATTGGAAGAACAGTTTGAAAAGATTAAAGGGCTAATTAAAGAATCTGAAAATACAATTCTTACCGGCTTAAACGCGGAAATTCGTGCTTTGGACCTACGGATTTCGGAGGTCGAAAACAAGCTTATATCTAAAGTTAACCAACAAATCATGGACATTGAATCGCGCCTTATTCACCTAGAATCTACCAAGGTTACTTGCCATGAAAATGAAATAATGAAGCTAAAACAACAAATTCAACGCCAAGAAAACCTGGCAGTGTCGTGTGATATCAGAATATCTGGTGTCCCGTACTTAAAAAATGAAAATCTACATGATTGCTTTCAAGCCATTTGTAATGCTATTCAAATAAACATTCCAGCATATACCACTATTTTCCGGTTGCGGAATAATTCAAATAAATCCGATGTAATCATTGCGAAACTTATATCTGCATACGACAAAAACTATTTCCTAAAATGCTATGCTCGCTTTAGGAAACAAAACAATAGCAACCTTTTATTGTCACACATTGGCTTCGACTCTAATAATTCCATCTATATCAACGAAAATCTCACTGGAAATAATTATAAAATTCTACAAACTGCAATTAAATTACGGAAGCAAAAACTCATCTTCTCTGCTTTCTCACTTCGCGGGCTTGTCTACATCAAAGTCATGCAAAACGATGATCCCATGCAAATCGATGACTTAAGTAAATTAAATAAGTTTTTTCGACCACCTGAGAATCATAACGCTGAAATTTAAATCACAACCACAAAACTTACCTAAATATAAACATACTGTTGCCTCAACTTATAAATGTTTCGTCATTCCTGTTCTTGCAAGTACAATCTCCATGCACCATTCAACTTCTTTTATCGCCGTCTATGAAACCATTTTTCTTACCACTTATCATAGCATTGCCTTACCATTGCCTCAGTATGACTTCATTAAATGAAATAGCAATAAATGGTTCCAAAGATAGCACAAAAAGTCTTATTCGAATCTTAGGAAGTCAGAAATCAGGTCTACGTATGTGTCACATCAACGCACAAAGCTTACTCAAAAAAATTGATGAATTTCGCTACATTTTTGAGGATTCGGCTACTGATATAGTGTGTGTTTCTGAAACCTGGTTCAAGCATTCCATTCCTGATTCATTGATACAATTAAAGGGATACAACACATTCCGATCTGACAGAGCTACTCACGCTGGAGGCGTCGCAATATATGTTAAAACAAATTCGCCATGTAAAATATTAAGCCAATCGACCAATGAGGATCGTATTGAGCATATTTTTGTCGAAATCACTGCGAATGATCGGAAGCTTTTTCTGGCGTGTGTCTATAGACCTAACCAACACGTAGTTTACAATGAGTTAATATCACTACTTGGGGATTACACTGTACAATATTCAGATATAATAATCGCAGGAGACTTAAACTGTAACCTGCTGAAACCAAATAGCTTCGAATCGTCACTTAATTCCATTGGTCTCTTTGTGGTGAACTCTCGTACTCCAACGCACTACACACACACATGCAATACTTTACTAGACTTATTCATAGTCGAGGATACAAATAAAGTATTACTGTATGACCAACTGTCGGTACCGTGTTTCTCCACGCACGATCTAATATTCCTAATCTACGAGTTTGACGTAGCCGTCAGAACATCTATTGAAAAATACTATGATTTCAAAAGAATCAATTTATCTGAGTTACTTTTCGACACTTCAATGATGGACTGGGACGAGATTTACTACAAAATATCTGTTGACGATCAGCTATCTTGTTTACAGACCAAAATATCACGGCTTTTTAATAAGCATGTACAATTACGTGAAATCAACTCCAAAAACATAAAATCCTGGTTCAATGACAGTATCAAAAGACTCATTCGTAACAGAGACAGCCTATATGCTCGATGGAAACGCTACAAAATATCTTCATTTCATGATGAATATAAAGCAGCAAGGAAAGAAGTAACAAAACAAATTCAACGCGCAAAATCTATTTTCTACGAAAACAGATTTTTTAATGCTGCCAATTCAAAAAAAAAAAAATGGCAAATAATTCGGGAAATTGGAATTGGTAAGCACAGCAAACAATCCCTTGATGACACGATTGATATTAATGCACTCAATCAGAAATTTGTTGAAATCAATTTGCCTTCTTCAACCACGCTAACACCTGTTGCTCAATCTTCACATCCTACTAACTTGGGAATAACTACAGAACCTACAGACATGCTCGAACTCAGCTGTGTTTCTCCGTCAGAAGTTTTTCGTTGCTGCACCGCAATCAAATCCAATGCCATGGGATCTGACATGATTCACCCAAAGTTCTTTAAACTTATTCTACATCACATCCTGTCGCATATAACTTTCATCATCAACACCATAATCACAAAAAGTACATACCCCAACACATGGAAACATGCAAAGATAATTCCCATTCTGAAACCTAATAGAGAATATAGACCAATAGCGATTCTACCTTACCTCTCTAAGGTGTTTGAAAAAATTATCCATAAGCAAATCGCGAACTATATTCATGCCCATAATCTTCTATTTGATCGTCAGTCTGGATTCAGGCCTAATCATAGCTGTATTACAGCTCTACTTGATGTATCATAAAGTATAAGGAAAGACATTGACTCTGGAGGCATAACATTTTTAGTAATGTTGGATCATTCAAAGGCCTTTGACTGTGTAAATCATTAAATACTCTGCTCAAAATTGAAGACACTGTTTCGTTTTTCCGATACTTCCGTTCGGCTAATCGCATCTTACCTAAATCTCAGAACCCAATCTGTATACAGTAATCAACAGGTTTCCAATGCGTTGCTAATCAAAAGAGGCGTTCCTCGAGGCTCTATTCTTGGGCCGTTATTCTTCACCATGTATATACAAGATCTGCAAAACCACATAAAACACTCTAAATTCCACGTTTACGCTGATGACGTACAACTATACCTAAGTAGTCGGAAAACTAACACCCAAACAAACATTGTTCTTTTGAATGAGGACCTTCAAAATGTCTTTGATTGGGCCACAAAACATGACTTATTTTTAAACCCCACAAAGACTAAATGCTTAATACTAAGGAAGTCTAAAGGCAATCAGTCCCAAATACATAGTAATATTATTCTGAATAATCAGAAAATAAGTATAGTTAAGGAAGCTAAAAATCTTGGAGTATTTTTCAACGACAACCTTAAGTGGCACACTCACATTCAAAATACTACTGGCAAAGTTTTTGGAATGCTTAGATCTCTATATGCAAGTCAACTTTATACACCTGTGCACATCAGAACACTGCTAGCAAAAACATACCTTGTCCCTCAATTGCTTTATGGATGTGAACTTTTTGCATCGTGTGACAAAAAGAGTCAAGATCGACTAAATGTCACATACAACGCTATCATCAGATACACTTATGGCCTGAAACGTCAGGATAGAATATCCTCATATTCAAATAAATTATATGGAGTGACGTTTGACCATCTCTTAAAAATCAAAGTACTAATTTTTCTTCACAAAGTTATTTATTCGATGGAACCGAGATATCTTTTCAACAACCTGCAATTCTTACAATCCCGCAGAGGAAAAAAACTGATCATACCACGTCATCAGGCAAAGACATCTGAATGACACTTCTTCATCTACTCAGTAAAACTTTGGAACCAACTACCAGCTAACACCCAACTTCTAGGCAATGCTACACAGTTTAAAACGGCACTATTCAGATTTTTCACACAGACTAGAATATCAAATGTTATCTAATCTTACATTATGTGCAAATACTATATCAATATCCTATAAACTGTTTTTACTCTTAATTTCATCGCCGTTCGGCTTTTATAATTTATTTATTTAACTAAATCGATATTATTGTAAACTAATGTTTTGTTCAAACTCAATGATTTAAAAATTATAAACCCACACTGTAATTTAAAACACCCCGGTGTTGTTGTGTGGTATACAAATAAATAAATACAAATACAGAGCTCATGCTGCGAGTACCCTGCCAACATTTTTTCAATTTTTGGAAGATTGTTCGCTTAGATTAATCTTCTGTGATTCCCCACGGCGATCATTGGGTGATTGTTTACATTTTTTTCTTACATTTTTCAAATGATCGCCGTTGGGAATCACAGAAGACTCTTCTGGAAGAGCAACAGATGATTGTTACATACATTTTTGATTTTGTTGCATATAATTCTCATATACACTTTCTACAGAACTTTGATATAAATGGCACGTATAATATTGTGAGTATTGACAAACCACACATGTCTAGGTTTTGCCAAGTTTAACCAAAAGACAACATAGTGACTGAGGAAACAGTACTGAGTACAGTGCCTATAACAAATAACCACAACATAAAGGAATAATTAAAAACCATAACAAAGCAGAAAAGAAAACAAAAGCAGAAAACTAAACAACAAATAAAAGAAACAAAAAAAGTTCTATTCTTTTTTTAATTTTTCTTTACATGTTGATTTTCTGAAGATCTTCCAGATGATTAATCTGCGATTCTTCCTCGCGATTCTCTTCCCGGACACAGTTACTTTATGTCGGCGATTCGCAGGTTATCATTAGGCGCGCTCTTCCGCGATTGAATTGATCTTCCCCGCGAATCGCAGATTATCTTTAAGCGATTAAAAATTTGAAAAAATGTTTGCAGGGCATGTTTGTTTTTTTGTAAATGATTCAAGATCGAACGGAGAATGGTATGTTGATTCGGCTGCTACATGTCATATGTGTTGTGAAGAAGAATATTTTGTTGCAATCAACAAAAATATTAGAAACGTTGTTTATTTGGCTGATGGAACTGAGTTGAAAACGAGTGGTGCAGGCGACTGCAGGGTGTTTTGTGAAGGCAACACCATAACAATAAAAAATGTTTTGTTCGTTCCTGAATTGGATGGAAGTTTGTTGTCAGTTCGTAAATTGGCTGGTGAAGGCTTTGATGTGATATTCAAGCTAACAAGACAAGTTTTTCCAAAAAAAATCGGAATCAAAATCAAAGGAAATATTGGATTTGGTGCATTGCGATTTGTGTGGTCCTATGCAAAATATAACACCTT
The DNA here is from genome assembly GCF_047663935.1 of Musca autumnalis. Lineage (NCBI taxonomy): Eukaryota > Metazoa > Arthropoda > Insecta > Diptera > Muscidae > Musca > Musca autumnalis. The sequence continues at coordinate 58,934 of NW_027411964.1, forward strand.
CGAGAAATAAATATTTCATGACTCTGATTGATGATTATAGCCGCTATTGCACATTGTATTTTCTATCATCGAAAGATCAAGCATTTGAGAAAATAAAGGAATTTGTAAAAAAATGTGCGAGAATCAGTATGGTAAACGCTTGAAGGTTCTTCGAACGGATCGAGGTGGAGAGTTTGTCAACAAGAGAATGGAAGAATATTTCAAAAGGAATGGTATAATACATCAGTTGACTGCCCCTTACACTCCGGAGCAGAATGGAGTGGCAGAAAGAAAAAATCGTAGCCTAATGGAAATGGGGAGATGTATGCTGTTTGATGCAAATTTTGAGTTGAAATATTGGGCCGAGGCTGTGAATAATGCCAGTTATATTCAAAATCGTATGCTGTCAGCAGCTGTTAAAGTTACACCTTTTGAACTATGGTTTGGCAAACCTCCCAATTTGAGTCATATCCGTGTGTTTGGTTGTGAGGCATATGTGCACATAAATAAACAAAAACGTCGGAAGTTGGATAATGTTGCGGAAAAGTATCACTTGGTCGGATATTGTGAAAACTCAAAGGCATATCGTTTACTTGATGTAAAGACGAATAAAGTCGTCATTAGCAGAGATGTAAAATTTTTGGAACAAAATAGTTTTTCTGCTGGAAATGAAAAAGTTAATGAGGATGCGGTGTATTTTCCTTAAACGGAAATGAATGAAAAAAATGATGTTTTGTCTGTGGTGTCAGATGAGGAGAATTTTTATGGTTTTGAATCGGATGATTCGAATACTTCATCAAGCGAGGAATGTGTAGAGGAAATACAACGGGATGTATCTGTGGATGGGCGTAGAGTTTCCTCGAGAACAAATAAGGGTATACATGCCAAGAAATATGGTTATAAAATTTGTTTTGAGGATGACCCATTAACATATGAGGAAGCTATGTCTAGACCAGATAGAGAGCAATGGCTGAAAGCAATGAAATCGGAAATGAAAGCGTTGAAGAAAAATGGAACATGGGACTTGGTGGAACTACCTAAAGGCCACAAAAGAGTTGGTAGTAAGTGGGTTTTTAAACTGAAGGAGACGGCTGACGGAGAGAAAAAGTATAAAACGAGATTTGTTGCAAAGGGATTTTCTCAGAAGTATGGCGAAAACTATGACGAAATTTTTGCACCGGTCGTGAAGCAGTCAACCATTCGTAGTTTATTGGCAATTGCAAGTTACCATGATATGAAGGTAAAACACATCGATATTAAAACCGCCTTTTTGTACAGTGAGTTGGATGCAGACATTTATGTAGATCAACCTGAAGGATTTGCTTTACCTGGAAATGAACACCTTGTATGTAAATTGAAACGCAGCTTGTATGGATTGAAGCAGTCGGCTCGTTGTTGGAATCTTCGTATCAATAAAATTTTGATTGATTCTGGATTCAGAAGGGGAAAAGCCGAGCCTTGCTTGTACGTTAAAGGTGATGGAGATTCAATAATATATGTGTTGATCTACGTGGACGATATTATCGTGGCAACCAAGAAAGATGTCGAGTTGGCGAAAGTTGTGAAAGTTCTTAAGTCGAACTTTGAAATAACCGAGATGGGCGATTTGAAGTTTTATTTGGGAATCGAAGTAAATTTGGAGGATAACGTGTACTTTTTATCTCAAGAACGTTATATAGATAAATTGATCAAGGAATTTGGTCTGGAAAATTCTAAAATAACTTCAATCCCAATGGATCCCGGATATCTGAAAAATGGAAATGGAGTTTTATTTGAAAACAATAACTTGTATAGAAAAGCTACTGGTTCGTTGCTGTATATTTCAAATAATACTCGTCCAGATATTTCCTTGGCTGTGTCTTTCCTATCTAGAAAAGTTAGTTGTCCTACGGATGTGGACTGGACAGAAGTAAAAAGAGTTCTACGATACTTAAAAGGGACCAAAATTATGAAGATGTGTGTAGGCTCTAAAAATGATTTGATTCTTACGGGCTATGCTGATGCCGATTGGGCTGGAGAAATTAACGGGCGTAAATCCACAAGCGGATATGTTTTTAAACTTGGTGATGCGGTTGTGTCTTATGCTAGCCGAAAGCAATCAAATGTTACGTTGTCTTCAACTGAGGCTGAGTATGTCGCTCTTGCGGAAGCATCTCAATAACTTTTGTGGTTGGTTCAACTTATGAAGGAATTTAAAGTAGATATTCCGAAGCCCAAAGTTTTTGAGGATAATCAAAGTTGTTTGAAAATACTCCAGGATGAGAAAGTGAATCCGAGAAGTAAGCATATCGACGTGAAGTATTATTTTGTGCGAGACTTATGTCAGTCTGGAGCTGTTATATATGAATATTGTCCAACGGAGTCGATGCTTGCGGATATTCTCACGAAGCCAGTACAAAGACTTAAGATATGTAGTTTAAGGAATTTAATTGGCTTAAGTAATTAATGAAATGAATTTTAAGATTTTGTATCTATGTATAAATTTATTACTTTGCAATATTGGAAATATTGTGAAGGGGTGTTAGTAATCAATTTGAAGTATGTGTAAACAAAGTATGAATTAATGTGTGTCATCACTGTTTGAATAGCATCCCTGCATAAAGTACTTTTATTTGCATTCATGTAGTTTGTATGAGTATTGTAAGAGCGCAATTTTTCTCTCAATAAACGATTATCATCTCAACAAACAACAAACTTTTGTATTGGGAAAGTCATGCCCGGTGAACTTTTGTATTGGGAAAGTCATGCCCGGTGAACTTTTGTATTGGGAAAGTCATGCCCGATGAACTTTTGTATTGGGAAAGTCATGCCCGGTGAACTTTTGTATTGGGAAAGTCATGCCCGGTGAACTTTTGTACTGGGAAAGTCATGCCCGGTCAACTTTTGTATTGGGAAAGTCATGCCCGGTGAACTTTTGTACTGGGAAAGTCATGCCCGGTGAACTTTTGTACTGGGAAAGTCATGCCCGGTCAACTTTTGTATTGGGAAAGTCATGCCCGGTGATCTTTTGTACTGGGAAAGTCATGCCCGGTGAACTTTTGTATGGGAAAAGTCATGCCCGGTGAACTTTTGTATTGGGAAAGTCATGCCCGGTGAACTTTTGTATTGGGAAAGTCATGCCCGGTGAACTTTTGTATTGGGAAAGTCATGCCCGGTGAACTTTTGTATTGGGAAAGTCATGCCCGGTGAACTTTTGTATTGGGAAAGTCATGCCCGGTGAACTTTTGTATTGGGAAAGTCATGCCCGGTGAACTTTTGTATTGGGAAAGTCATGCCCGGTGAACTTTTGTACTGGGAAAGTCATGTCCGGTGAACTTTTATACTGGGAAAGTCATGCCCGGTGAACTTTTGTATTGGGAAAGTCATGCCCGGTGAACATTTGTACTGGGAAAGTCATGCCCGGTGAACTTTTGTATTGGGAAAGTCATGCCCGGTCAACTTTTGTATTGGAAAAGTCATGCCCGGTGAACTTTTGTATGGGAAAAGCCATGCCCGGTGAACCTTTGTATTGGGAAAGTCATGCCCGGTGATCTTTTGTATTGGGAAAGTCATGCCCGGTGAACTTTTGTATTGGGAAAGTCATGCCCGGTGAACTTTTGTATTGGGAAAGTCATGCCCGGTGAACTTTTGTATTGGGAAAGTCATGCCCGGTGAACTTTTGTATTGGGAAAGTCATGCCCGGTGAACTTTTGTATTGGGAAAGTCATGCCCGGTGAACTTTTGTATTGGGAAAGTCATGCCCGGTGAACTTTTGTATTGGGAAAGTCATGCCCGGTGAACTTTTGTACTGGGAAAGTCATGGCCGGTGAACTTTTGTACTGGGAAAGTCATGCCCGGTGAACTTTTGTATTGGGAAAGTCATGCCCGGTGAACATTTGTACTGGGAAAGTCATGCCCGGTCAACTTTTGTATTGGGAAAGTCATGACCGGTGATCTTTTGTACTGGGAAAGTCATGCCCGGTCAACTTTTGTATTGGGAAAGTCATGCCCGGTGATCTTTTGTATGGGAAAAGTCATGCCCGGTGAACTTTTGTATGGGAAAAGTCATGCCCGGTCAACTTTTGTATTGGGAAAGTCATGCCCGGTGATCTTTTGTACTGGGAAAGTCATGCCCTGTGAACTTTTGTATTGGGAAAGTCATGCCCGGTGAACTTTTGTATTGGGAAAGTCATGCCCGGTCAACTTTTGTATTGGGAAAGTCATGCCCAGTGATCTTTTGTACTGGGAAAGTCATGCCCGGTGAACTTTTGTATGGGAAAAGTCATGCCCGGTGAACTTTTGTATTGGGAAAGTCATGCCCGGTGAACTTTTGTATTGGGAAAGTTATGCCCGGTGAACTTTTGTATGGGAAAAGTCATGCCCGGTGAACTTTTGTATTGGAAAGTCATGCCCGGTGATCTTTTGTACTGGGAAAGTCATGCCCGGTGAACTTTTGTATTGGGAAAGTCATGCCCGGTGAACTTTTGTATGGGAAAAGTTATGCCCGGTGAACTTTTGTATTGGGAAAGTCATGCCCGGTGAACTTTTGTACGGGAAAAGTCATGCCCGGTGAACTTTTGTACTGGGAAAGTCATGCCCGGTGAACTTTTGTATTGGGAAAGTCATGCCCGGTGAACTTTTGTATTGGGAAAGTCATGCCCGGTGAACTTTTGTATTGGGAAAGTCATGCCCGGTGAACTTTTGTATTGGGAAAGTCATGCCCGGTCAACTTTTGTATTGGGAAAGTCATGCCCGGTCAACTTTTGTATGGGAAAAGTCATGCCCGGTGAACTTTTGTATTGGGAAAGTCATGCCCGGTGAACTTTTGTATTGGGAAAGTCATGCCCGGTGAACTTTTGCATTGGGAAAGTCATGCCCGGTGAACTTTTGTATTGGGAAAGTCATGCCCGGTCAACTTTTGTATTGGGAAAGTCATGCTCGGTGAACTTTTGTATTGGGAAAGTCTTGCCCGGTGAACTTTTGTATTGGGAAAGTCATGCCCGGTGAACTTTTGTATTGGGAAAGTCATGCCCGGTGATATTTTGTACTGGGAAAGTCATGCCCGGTCAACTTTTGTATGGGAAAAGTCATGCCCGGTGAACTTTTGTATTGGGAAAGTCATGCCCGGTCAACTTTTGTATTGGGAAAGTCATGCCCGGTCAACTTTTGTATTGGGAAAGTCATGCCCGGTGAACTTTTGTATGGGAAAAGTCATGCCCGGTGAACTTTTGTATTGGGTAAGTCATGCCCGGTGATCTTTTGTATTGGGAAAGTCATGCCCGGTGAACTTTTGTATTGGGAAAGTTATGCCCGGTGAACTTTTGTATTGGGAAAGTCATGCCCGGTGAACTTTTGTATTGGGAAAGTCATGCCCGGTGAACTTTTGTATTGGGAAAGTCATGCCCGGTGAACTTTTGTATTGGGAAAGTCATGCCCGGTGAACTTTTTTATTAGGAAAGTCATGCCCGGTGAACTTTTGTATTGGGAAAGTCATGCCCTGGGAACTTTTGTATCGGGAAAGTCATGCCCGGTGAACTTTTGTACTGGGAAAGTCATGCCCGGTGAACTTTTGTATTGGGAAAGTCATGCCCGGTGAACTTTTGTACTGGGAAAGTCATGCCCGGTGAACTTTTGTATTGGGAAAGTCATGCCCGGTGAACTTTTGTACTGGGAAAGTCATGCCTGGTGAACTTTTGTACTGGGAAAGTCATGCCCGGTGAACTTTTGTATTGGGAAAGTCATGCCCGGTCAACTTTTGTATTGGGAAAGTCATGCCCGGTGAACTTTTGTATGGGAAAAGTCATGCCCGGTGATCTTTTGTACTGGGAAAGTCATGCCCGGTGAACTTTTGTATTGGGAAAGTCATGCCCGGTGAACTTTTGTACTGGGAAAGTCATGCCCGGTGAACTTTTGTACTGGGAAAGTCATGCCCGGTGAACTTTTGTACTGGGAAAGTCATGCCCGGTGAACTTTTGTATTGGGAAAGTCATGCCCGGTCAACTTTTGTATTAGGAAAGTCATGCCCGGTGAACTTTTGTATGGGAAAAGTCATGCCCGGTGATCTTTTGTACTGGGAAAGTCATGCCCGGTGAACTTTTGTATTGGGAAAGTCATGCCCGGTGAACTTTTGTATTGGGAAAGTCATGCCCGGTGAACTTTTGTATTGGGAAAGTCATGCCCGGTGAACTTTTGTACTGGGAAAGTCATGCCCGGTGAACTTTTGTATTGGGAAAGTCATGCCCGGTGATCTCTTGTACTGGGAAAGTCATGCCCGGTGAACTTTTGTATGGAAAAAGTCATGCCCGGTGATCTTTTGTACTGGGAAAGTCATGCCCGGTGAACTTTTGTATTGGGAAAGTCATGCCCGGTGAACTTTTGTATTGGGAAAGTCATGCCCGGTGAACTTTTGTATTGGGAAAGTCATGCCCGGTGAACTTTTGTATAGGGAAAGTCATGCCCGGTCAACTTTTGTATTGGGAAAGTCATGCCCGGTCAACTTTTGTATGGGAAAAGTCATGCCCGGTGAACTTTTGTATTGGGAAAGTCATGCCCGGTCAACTTTTGTATTAAGAAAGTCATGCCCGGTGAACTTTTGTATTGGGAAAGTCATGCCCGGTGAACTTTTGTATTGGGAAAGTCATGCCCGGTGAACTTTTGTATTGGGAAAGTCATGCCCGGTGAACTTTTGTACTGGGAAAGTCATGCCCGGTGAACTTTTGTATTGGGAAAGTCATGCCCGGTGAACTTTTGTATGGGAAAAGTCATGCCCGGTGAACTTTTGTATTGGGAAAGTCATGCCCGGTGATCTTTTGTACTGGGAAAGTCATGCCCGGTGAACTTTTGTATGGGAAAAGTCATGCCCGGTGATCTTTTGTACTGGGAAAGTCATGCCCGGTGATCTTTTGTACTGAGAAAGTCATGCCCGGTCAACTTTTGTATTGGGAAAGTCATGCCCGGTGATCTTTTGTACTGGGAAAGTCATGCCCGGTGAACTTTTGTACTGGGAAAGTCATGCCCGGTGAACTTTTGTACTGGGAAAGTCATGCCCGGTGAACTTTTGTATTGGGAAAGTCATGCCCGGTTAACTTTTGTATTGGGAAAGTCATGCCCGGTGAACTTTTGTATTGGGAAAGTCATGCCCGGTCAACTTTTGTATTGGGAAAGTCATGCCCGGTCAACTTTTGTATTGGGAAAGTCATGCCCGGTCAACTTTTGTATTGGGAAAGTCATGCCCGGTCAACTTTTGTATTGGGAAAGTCATGCCCGGTAAACTTTTGTATTGGGAAAGTCATGCCCGATGATCTTTTGTATTGGGAAAGTCATGCCCGGTGAACTTTTGTATTGGGAAAGTCATGCCCGGTGAACTTTTGTATTGGGAAAGTCATGCCCGGTGAACTTTTGTATTGGGAAAGTCATGCCCGGTCAACTTTTGTATTGGGAAAGTCATGCCCGGTCAACGTTTGTATTAGGAAAGTCATGCCCGGTGAACTTTTGTACTGGGAAAGTCATGCCCGGTGAACTTTTGTATTGGGAAAGTCATGCCCGGTCAACTTTTGTATTGAGAAAGTCATTCCCGGTCAACTTTTGTATGGGAAAAGTCATGCCCGGTGAACTTTTGTATTGGGAAAGTCATGCCCGGTCAACTTTTGTATTAGGAAAGTCATGCCCGGTGAACTTTTGTATGGGAAAAGTCATCTCCGGTGAACTTTTGTATTAGGAAAGTCATGCCCGGTCAACTTTTGTATGGGAAAAGTCATGCCGTTGTATTGGGAAAGTCATGCCCGGTGAACTTTTGTATTGGGAAAGTCATGCCCGGTAACTTTTGTATTGGGAAAGTCATGCCCGGTGAACTTTTGTATTGGGAAAGTCATGCCCGGTGAACTTTTGTACTGGGAAAGTCATGCCCGGCGAACTTTTGTATTGGGAAAGTCATGCCCGGTGAACTTTTGTATTGGGAAAGTCATGCCCGGTGAACTTTTGTATTGGGAAAGTCATGCCCGGTGAACTTTTGTACTGGGAAAGTCATGCCCGGTGAACTTTTGTATTGGGAAAGTCATGCCCGGTAAACTTTTGTATTGGGAAAGTCATGCCCGGTGAACTTTTGTACTGGGAAAGTCATGCCCGGTGAACTTTTGTATTGGGAAAGTCATGCCCGGTGAACTTTTGTATTGGGAAAGTCATGCCCGGTGAACTTTTGTATGGGAAAAGTCATGCCCGGTGAACTTTTGTATTGGGAAAGTCATGCCCGGTGAACTTTTGTACTGGGAAAGTCATGCCCGGTGAACTTTTGTACTGGGAAAATCATGCCCGGTAATCTTTTGTACTGGGAAAGTCATGCCCGGTGAACTTTTGTACTGGGAAAGTCATGCCCGGTGAACTTTTGTATTGGGAAAGTCATGCCCGGTGAACTTTTGTATTGGGAAAGTCATGCCCGGTGATCTTTTGTACTGGGAAAGTCATGCCCGGTGAACTTTTGTATGGGAAAAGTCATGCCCGGTGAACTTTTGTATTGGGAAAGTCATGCCCGGTCAACTTTTGTATTAGGAAAGTCATGCCCGGTGAACTTTTGTATGGGAAAAGTCATGCCCGGTGATCTTTTGTACTGGGAAAGTCATGCCCGGTGAACTTTTGTATTGGGAAAGTCATGCCCGGTGAACTTTTGTATTGGGAAAGTCATGCCCGGTGAACTTTTGTATTGGGAAAGTCATGCCCGGTGAACTTTTGTACTGGGAAAGTCATGCCCGGTGAACTTTTGTATTGGGAAAGTCATGCCCGGTGAACTTTTGTATTGGGAAAGTCGTGCCCGGTGAACTTTTGTATTGGGAAAGTCATGCCCGGTGAACTTTTGTATTAGGAAAGTCATGCCCGGTGAACTTTTGTATTGGGAAAGTCATGCCCGGTGAACTTTTGTATTGGGAAAGTCATGCCCGGTGAACTTTTGTATTGGGAAAGTCATGCCCGGTGAACTTTTGTATTGGGAAAGTCATGCCCGGTGAACTTTTGTATTGGGAAAGTCATGCCCGGTGAACTTTTGTATTGGGAAAGTCATGCCCGGTGAACTTTTGTATTGGGAAAGTCATGCCCGGTGAACTTTTGTATGGGAAAAGTCATGCCCGGTGAACTTTTGTATTGGGAAAGTCATGCCCGGTGAACTTTTGTATTGGGAAAGTCATGCCCGGTGAACTTTTGTATTGGGAAAGTCATGCCCGGTGAACTTTTGTATTGGGAAAGTCATGCCCGGTGAACTTTTGTATTGGGAAAGTCATGCCCGGTGAACTTTTGTACTGGGAAAGTCATGCCCGGTCAACTTTTGTATTGGGAAAGTCATGCCCGGTGATCTTTTGTACTGGGAAAGTCATGCCCGGTGAACTTTTGTATGGGAAAAGTCATGCCCGGTGAACTTTTGTATTGGGAAAGTCGTGCCCGGTGAACTTTTGTATTGGGAAAGTCATGCCCGGTGAACTTTTGTATTAGGAAAGTCATGCCCGGTGAACTTTTGTATTGGGAAAGTCATGCCCGGTGAACTTTTGTATTGGGAAAGTCATGCCCAGTGAACTTTTGTATTGGGAAAGTCATGCCCGGTGAACTTTTGTATTGGGAAAGTCATGCCCGGTGATCTTTTGTATTGGGAAAGTCATGCCCGGTGAACTTTTGTATTGGGAAAGTCATGCCGGGTGAACTTTTGTATTGGGAAAGTCATGCCCGGTCAACTTTTGTATTGGGAAAGTCATGCCCGGTCAACTTTTGTATTGGGAAAGTCATGCCCGGTCAACGTTTGTATTAGGAAAGTCATGCCCGGTGAACTTTTGTACTGGGAAAGTCATGCCCGGTGAACTTTTGTATTGGGAAAGTCATGCCCGGTCAACTTTTGTATTGACAAAGTCATGCCCGGTCAACTTTTGTATGGGAAAAGTCATGCCCGGTGAACTTTTGTATTGGGAAAGTCATGCCCGGTCAACTTTTGTATTAGGAAAGTCATGCCCGGTGAACTTTTGTATGGGAAAAGTCATCTCCGGTGAACTTTTGTATTAGGAAAGTCATGCCCGGTCAACTTTTGTATGGGAAAAGTCATGCCGTTGTATTGGGAAAGTCATGCCCGGTGAACTTTTGTACTGGGAAAGTCATGCCCGGTGAACTTTTGTATTGGGAAAGTCATGCCCGGTGAACTTTTGTATTGGGAAAGTCATGCCCGGTGAACTTTTGTACTGGGAAAGTCATGCCCGGTGAACTTTTGTATTGGGAAAGTCATGCCCGGTGAACTTTTGTATTGGGAAAGTCATGCCCGGTGAACTTTTGTATTAGGAAAGTCATGCCCGGTGAACTTTTGTATTGGGAAAGTCATGCCCGGTGAACTTTTGTATTGGGAAAGTCATGCCCAGTGAACTTTTGTATTGGGAAAGTCATGCCCGGTGAACTTTTGTATTGGGAAAGTCATGCCCGGTGATCTTTTGTATTGGGAAAGTCATGCCCGGTGAACTTTTGTATTGGGAAAGTCATGCCGGGTGAACTTTTGTATTGGGAAAGTCATGCCCGGTGAACTTTTGTACTGGGAAAGTCATGCCCGGTGAACTTTTGTACTGGGAAAGTCATGCCCGGTGAACTTTTGTATTGGGAAAGTCATGCCCGGTGAACTTTTGTATTGGGAAAGTCATGCCCGGTGAACTTTTGTATTGGGAAAGTCATGCCCGGTGAACTTTTGTACTGGGAAAGTCATGCCCGGTGAACTTTTGTATTGGGAAAGTCATGCCCGGTGAACTTTTGTATTGGGAAAGTCATGCCCGGTGAACTTTTGTATGGGAAAAGTCATGCCCGGTGAACTTTTGTATTGGGAAAGTCATGCCCGGTGAACTTTTGTACTGGGAAAGTCATGCCCGGTGAACTTTTGTACTGGGAAAGTCATGCCCGGTAATCTTTTGTACTGGGAAAGTCATGCCCGGTGAACTTTTGTACTGGGAAAGTCATGCCCGGTGAACTTTTGTATTGGGAAAGTCATGCCCGGTGAACTTTTGTATTGGGAAAGTCATGCCCGGTGATCTTTTGTACTGGGAAAGTCATGCCCGGTGAACTTTTGTATTGGGAAAGTCATGCCCGGTGATCTTTTGTACTGGGAAAGTCATGCCCGGTGAACTTTTGTATGGGAAAAGTCATGCCCGGTGAACTTTTGTATTGGGAAAGTCATGCCCGGTCAACTTTTGTATTAGGAAAGTCATGCCCGGTGAACTTTTGTATGGGAAAAGTCATGCCCGGTGATCTTTTGTACTGGGAAAGTCATGCCCGGTGAACTTTTGTATTGGGAAAGTCATGCCCGGTGAACTTTTGTATTGGGAAAGTCATGCCCGGTGAACTTTTGTATTGGGAAAGTCATGCCCGGTGAACTTTTGTACTGGGAAAGTCATGCCCGGTGAACTTTTGTATTGGGAAAGTCATGCCCGGTGAACTTTTGTATTGGGAAAGTCGTGCCCGGTGAACTTTTGTATTGGGAAAGTCATGCCAGCTGAACTTTTGTATTAGGAAAGTCATGCCCGGTGAACTTTTGTATTGGGAAAGTCATGCCCGGTGAACTTTTGTACTGGGAAAGTCATGCCCGGTGAACTTTTGTATTGGGAAAGTCATGCCCGGTGAACTTTTGTATTGGGAAAGTCATGCCCGGTGAACTTTTGTATTGGGAAAGTCATGCCCGGTGAACTTTTGTATTGGGAAAGTCATGCCCGGTGAACTTTTGTATTGGGAAAGTCATGCCCGGTGAACTTTTGTATGGGAAAAGTCATGCCCGGTGAACTTTTGTATTGGGAAAGTCATGCCCGGTGAACTTTTGTATTGGGAAAGTCATGCCCGGTGAACTTTTGTATTGGGAAAGTCATGCCCGGTGAACTTTTGTATTGGGAAAGTCATGCCCGGTGAACTTTTGTATTGGGAAAGTCATGCCCGGTGAACTTTTGTACTGGGAAAGTCATGCCCGGTGAACTTTTGTATTGGGAAAGTCATGCCCGGTGATCTTTTGTACTGGGAAAGTCATGCCCGGTGAACTTTTGTATGGGAAAAGTCATGCCCGGTGAACTTTTGTATTGGGAAAGTCGTGCCCGGTGAACTTTTGTATTGGAAAAGTCATGCCCGGTGAACTTTTGTATTAGGAAAGTCATGCCCGGTGAACTTTTGTATTGGGAAAGTCATGCCCGGTGAACTTTTGTATTGGGAAAGTCATGCCCGGTGAACTTTTGTATTGGGAAAGTCATGCCCGGTGAACTTTTGTATTGGGAAAGTCATGCCCGGTGATCTTTTGTATTGGGAAAGTCATGCCCGGTGAACTTTTGTACTGGGAAAGTCATGCCCGGTGAACTTTTGTATTGGGAAAGTCATGCCCGGTGAACTTTTGTATTGGGAAAGTCATGCCCGGTGAACTTTTGTATGGGAAAAGTCATGACCGGTGAACTTTTGTATTGGGAAAGTCATGCCCGGTGAACTTTTGTACTGGGAAAGTCATGCGCGGTGAACTTTTGTATTGGGAAAGTCATGCCCGGTCAACTTTTGTATTGAGAAAGTCATGCCCGGTGAACTTTTGTACTGGGAAAGTCATGCCCGGTGAACTTTTGTATTGGGAAAGTCATGCCCGGTCAACTTTTGTATTAGGAAAGTCATGCCCGGTGAACTTTTGTATGGGAAAAGTCATCTCCGGTGAACTTTTGTATTAGGAAAGTCATGCCCGGTCAACTTTTGTATGGGAAAAGTCATGCCGTTGTATTGGGAAAGTCATGCCCGGTGAACTTTTGTATGGGAAAAGTCATGCCCGGTGAACTTTTGTATTGGGAAAGTGATGCCCGGTCAACTTTTGTATGAGGAAAGTCATGCCCGGTGAACTTTTGTATGGGAAAAGTCATGCCCGGTGATCTTTTGAACTGGGAAAGTCATGCCCGGTGAACTTTTGTACTGGGAAAGTCATGCCCGTTGAACTTTTGTATTGGGAAAGTCATGCCCGGTGATCTTTTGTACTGGGAAAGTCATGCCCGGTGAACTCTTGTATTGGGAAAGTCATGCCCGGTGAACTTTTGTATGGGAAAAGTCATGCCCGGTGAACTTTTGTATGGGAAAGTCATGCCCGGTGAACTTTTGTATTGGGAAAGTCATGCCCGGTGAACTTTTGTATGGGAAAAGTCATGCCCGGTGAACTTTTGTATTGGGAAAGTCATGCCCGGTGATCTTTTGTACTGGGAAAGTCATGCCCGGTGAACTTTTGTATTGGGAAAGTCATGCCCGGTGAACTTTTGTATGGGAAAATCATGCCCGGTGAACTTTTGTATTGGGAAAGTCATGCCCGGTGAACTTTTGAATTGGGAAAGTCATGCCCGGTGAACTTTTGTATGGGAAAAGTCATGCCCGGTTAACTTTTGTATTGGGAAAGTCATGCCCGGTGAACTTTTGTACTGGGAAAGTCATGCCCGGTGAACTTTTGTACTGGGAAAGTCATGCCCGGTGAACTTTTGTACTGGGAAAGTCATGCCCGGTGAACTTTTGTATTGGGAAAGTCATGCCCGGTGAACTTTTGTATTGGGAAAGTCATGCCCGGTGAACTTTTGTATTGGGAAAGTCATGCCCGGTGAACTTTTGTATTGGGAAAGTCATGCCTGGTGATCTTTTGTATTGGGAAAGTCATGCCCGGTCAACTTTTGTATTGGGAAAGTCATGCCCGGTGAACTTTTGTATTGGGAAAGTCATGCCCGGGGAACTTTTGTATTGGGAAAGTCATGCCCGGTCAACTTTTGTATTGGGAAAGTCATGCCCGGTGATCTTTTGTATTGGGAAAGTAATGCCCGGTGAACTTTTGTATTGGGAAAGTCATGCCCGGTGAACTTTTGTATTGGGAAAGTCATGCCCGGTGAACTTTTGTATTGGGAAAGTCATGCCCGGTGAACTTTTGTATTGGGAAAGTCATGCCTGGTGAACTTTTGTATTGGGAAAGTCATGCCCGGTCAACTTTTGTATTGGGAAAGTCATGCCCGGTCAACTTTTGTATTGGGAAAGTCATGCCCGGTGATCTTTTGTATTGGGAAAGTAATGCCCGGTGAACTTTTGTATTGGGAAAGTCATGCCCGGTGAACTTTTGTATTGGGAAAGTCATGCCCGGTCAACTTTTGTATTGGGAAAGTCATGCCCGGTCAACTTTTGTATGGGAAAAGTCATGCCCGGTCAACTTTTGTATTGGGAAAGTCATGCCCGGTCAACTTTTGTATTAGGAAAGTCATGCCCGGTGAACTTTTGTATGGGAAAAGTCATCTCCGGTGAACTTTTGTATTAGGAAAGTCATGCCCGGTCAACTTTTGTATGGGAAAAACCATGCCCTTGTATTGGAAAAGTCATGCCCGGTGAACTTTTGTATTGGGAAAGTCATGCTCGGTCAACTTTTGTATTGGGAAAGTCATGCCCGGTAATCTTTTGTACTGGGAAAGTCATGTCCGGTGAACTTTTGTATTGGGAAAGTCATGCCCGGTGAACTTTTGTATTGGGAAAGTCATGCCCGGTGAACTTTTGTATGGGAAAGTCATGCCCGGTGAACTTTTGTATTGGGAAAGTCATGCCCGGTCAACTTTTGTATTGGGAAAGTCATGCCCGGTGAACTTTTGTACTGGGAAAGTCATGCCCGGTGAACTTTTGTATGGGAAAGTCATGCCCGGTGAACTTTTGTATTGGGAAAGTCATGCCCGGTCAACTTTTGTATTGGGAAAGTCATGCCCGGTCAACTTTTGTATTAGGAAAGTCATGCCCGGTGAACTTTTGTACTGGGAAAGTCATGTCCGGTGAACTTTTGTATTGGGAAAGTCATGCCCGGTGAACTTTTGTATTGGGAAAGTCATGCCCGGTGAACTTTTGTATGGGAAAGTCATGCCCGGTGAACTTTTGTATTGGGAAAGTCATGCCCGGTCAACTTTTGTATTGGGAAAGTCATGCCCGGTGAACTTTTGTACTGGGAAAGTCATGCCCGGTGAACTTTTGTATGGGAAAGTCATGCCCGGTGAACTTTTGTATTGGGAAAGTCATGCCCGGTCAACTTTTGTATTGGGAAAGTCATGCCCGGTCAACTTTTGTATTGGGAAAGTCATGCCCGGTGATCTTTTGTACTGGGAAAGTCATGCCCGGTGAACTTTTGTATTGGGAAAGTCATGCCCGGTGAACTTTTGTACCGGGAAAGTCATGCCCGGTGAACTTTTGTACTGGGAAAATCATGCCCGGTCAACTTTTGTATTGGGAAAGTCATGCCCGGTGAACTTTTGTATTGGGAAAGTCATGCCCGGTGAACTTTTGTATGGGAAAGTCATGCCCGGTGAACTTTTGTATTGGGAAAGTCATGCCCGGTCAACTTTTGTATTAGGAAAGTCATGCCCGGTGAACTTTTGTACTGGGAAAGTCATGCCCGGTGATCTTTTGTATTGGGAAAGTCATACCCGGTGAACTTTTGTATTGGGAAAGTCATGCCCGGTGAACTTTTGTATGGGAAAAGTCATGCCCGGTGAACTTTTGTATTGGGAAAGTCATGCCCGGTGAACTTTTGTATTGGGAAAGTCATGCCCGGTGAACTTTTGTATTGTGAAAGTCATGCCCGGTGAACTTTTGTATTGGGAAAGTCATGCCCGGTGAACTTTTGTATTGGGAAAGTCATGTCCGGTGAACTTTTGTATTGGGAAAGTCATGCCCGGTGAACTTTTGTATGGGAAAAGTCATGCCCGGTGAACTTTTGTATTGGGAAAGTCATGCTCGGTGAACTTTTGTATTGGGAAAGTCATGCCCGGTGATCTTTTGTACTGGGAAAGTCATGCCTGGTCAACTTTTGTATTAGGAAAGTCATGCCCGGTCAACTTTTGTATTGGGAAAGTCATGCCCAGTGAACTTTTGTATTGGGAAAGTCATGCCCGGTGAACTTTTGTATGGGAAAGTCATGCCCGGTGAACTTTTGTATTGGGAAAGTCATGCCCGGTGAACTTTTGTATTTTGAAAGTCATGCCCGGGGAACTTCTGTATTGGGAAAGTCATGCCCGGTCAACTTTTGTATTGGGAAAGTCATGCCCGGTGATCTTTTGTATTGGGAAAGTAATGCCCGGTGAACTTTTGTATTGGGAAAGTCATGCCCGGTGAACTTTTGTATTGGGAAAGTCATGCCCGGTGAACTTTTGTATTGGGAAAGTCATGCCCGGTCAACTTTTGTATTAGGAAAGTCATGCCCGGTGAACTTTTGTACTGGGAAAGTCATGCCCGGTGAACTTTTGTATTGGGAAAGTCATGCCCGGTCAACTTTTGTATTGGGAAAGTCATGCCCGGTCAACTTTTGTATGGGAAAAGTCATGCCCGGTGAACTTTTGTATTGGGAAAGTCATGCCCGGTCAACTTTTGTATTAGGAAAGTCATGCCCGGTGAACTTTTGTATGGGAAAAGTCATCTCCGGTGAACTTTTGTATTAGGAAAGTCATGCCCGGTCAACTTTTGTATGGGAAAAACCATGCCCTTGTATTGGAAAAGTCATGCCCGGTGAACTTTTGTATTGGGAAAGTCATGCTCGGTCAACTTTTGTATTGGGAAAGTCATGCCCGGTAATCTTTTGTACTGGGAAAGTCATGTCCGGTGAACTTTTGTATTGGGAAAGTCATGCCCGGTGAACTTTTGTATTGGGAAAGTCATGCCCGGTGAACTTTTGTATGGGAAAGTCATGCCCGGTGAACTTTTGTATTGGGAAAGTCATGCCCGGTCAACTTTTGTATTGGGAAAGTCATGCCCGGTGAACTTTTGTACTGGGAAAGTCATGCCCGGTGAACTTTTGTATGGGAAAGTCATGCCCGGTGAACTTTTGTATTGGGAAAGTCATGCCCGGTCAACTTTTGTATTGGGAAAGTCATGCCCGGTCAACTTTTGTATTAGGAAAGTCATGCCCGGTGAACTTTTGTACTGGGAAAGTCATGTCCGGTGAACTTTTGTATTGGGAAAGTCATGCCCGGTGAACTTTTGTATTGGGAAAGTCATGCCCGGTGAACTTTTGTATGGGAAAGTCATGCCCGGTGAACTTTTGTATTGGGAAAGTCATGCCCGGTCAACTTTTGTATTGGGAAAGTCATGCCCGGTGAACTTTTGTACTGGGAAAGTCATGCCCGGTGAACTTTTGTATGGGAAAGTCATGCCCGGTGAACTTTTGTATTGGGAAAGTCATGCCCGGTCAACTTTTGTATTGGGAAAGTCATGCCCGGTCAACTTTTGTATTGGGAAAGTCATGCCCGGTGATCTTTTGTACTGGGAAAGTCATGCCCGGTGAACTTTTGTATTGGGAAAGTCATGCCCGGTGAACTTTTGTACCGGGAAAGTCATGCCCGGTGAACTTTTGTACTGGGAAAATCATGCCCGGTCAACTTTTGTATTGGGAAAGTCATGCCCGGTGAACTTTTGTATTGGGAAAGTCATGCCCGGTGAACTTTTGTATGGGAAAGTCATGCCCGGTGAACTTTTGTATTGGGAAAGTCATGCCCGGTCAACTTTTGTATTAGGAAAGTCATGCCCGGTGAACTTTTGTACTGGGAAAGTCATGCCCGGTGATCTTTTGTATTGGGAAAGTCATACCCGGTGAACTTTTGTATTGGGAAAGTCATGCCCGGTGAACTTTTGTATGGGAAAAGTCATGCCCGGTGAACTTTTGTATTGGGAAAGTCATGCCCGGTGAACTTTTGTATTGGGAAAGTCATGCCCGGTGAACTTTTGTATTGTGAAAGTCATGCCCGGTGAACTTTTGTATTGGGAAAGTCATGCCCGGTGAACTTTTGTATTGGGAAAGTCATGTCCGGTGAACTTTTGTATTGGGAAAGTCATGCCCGGTGAACTTTTGTATGGGAAAAGTCATGCCCGGTGAACTTTTGTATTGGGAAAGTCATGCTCGGTGAACTTTTGTATTGGGAAAGTCATGCCCGGTGATCTTTTGTACTGGGAAAGTCATGCCTGGTCAACTTTTGTATTAGGAAAGTCATGCCCGGTCAACTTTTGTATTGGGAAAGTCATGCCCAGTGAACTTTTGTATTGGGAAAGTCATGCCCGGTGAACTTTTGTATGGGAAAAGTTATGCCCGGTCAACTTTTGTATTGGGAAAGTCATGCCCGGTGAACTTTTGTATTGGGAAAGTCATGCCCGGTGAACTTTTGTATGGGAAAAGTTATGCCCGGTCAACTTTTGTATTGGGAAAGTCATGCCCGGTGAACTTTTGTATGGGAAAAGTTATGCCCGATCAACTTTTGTATTGGGAAAGTCATGCCCGGTAAACTTTTGTATGGGAAAAGTCATGCCCGGTGAACTTTTGTATTGGGAAAGTCATGCCCGGTGATCTTTTGTACTGGGAAAGTCATGCCCGGTGATCTTTTGTACTGGGAAAGTCATGCCCGGTGAACTTTTGTATGGGAAAAGTCATGCCCGGTGAACTTTTGTATGGGAAAAGTCATGCCCGGTGATCTTTTGTATGGGAAAAGTCATGCCCGGTGAACTTTTGTATGGGAAAAGTCATGCCCGGTGAACTTTTGTATTGGGAAAGTCATGCCCGGTGAACTTTTGTATTGGGAAAGTCATGCCCGGTGAACTTTTGTATTGGGAAAGTCATGCCCGGTGAACTTTTGTATTGGGAAAGTCATGCCGGGTCAACTTTTGTATGGGAAAATCATGCCCGGTGATCTTTTGTACTGGGAAAGTCATGCCCGGTCAACTTTTGTATTGGGAAAGTCATGCCCGGTGAATTTTTTTATTGGGAAAGTCATGCCCGGTGATCTTTTGTACTGGGAAAGTCGTGCCCGGTGAACTTTTGTATGGGAAAAGTCATGCCCGGTGAACTTTTGTATTGGGAAAGTCATGCCCGGTGAACTTTTGTATGGGAAAAGTCATGCCCGGTCAACTTTTGTATTGGGAAAGTCATGTCCGGTGATCTTTTGTACTGGGAAAGTCATGCCCGGTGAACTTTTGTATGGGAAAAGTCATGCCCGGTGAACTTTTGTATGGGAAAAGTCATGCCCGGTGATCTTTTGTATGGGAAAAGTCATGCCCGGTGAACTTTTGTATGGGAAAAGTCATGCCCGGTGAACTTTTGTATTGGGAAAGTCATGCCCGGTGAACTTTTGTATTGGGAAAGTCATGCCCGGTGAACTTTTGTATTGGGAAAGTCATGCCCGGTGAACTTTTGTATTGGGAAAGTCATGCCCGGTGAACTTTTGTATTGGGAAAGTCATGCCCGGTCAACTTTTGTATTGGGAAAGTCATGCCCGTTGATCTTTTGTACTGGGAAAGTCATGCCCGGTGAACTTTTGTATTGGGAAAGTCATGCCCGGTGAAATTTTATATTGGGAAAGTCATGCCCGGTGATCTTTTGTATTGGGAAAGTCATGCCCGGTGAACTTTTGTATGGGAAAAGTCATGCCCGGTGAACTTTTGTATGGGAAAAGTCATGCCCGGTGAACTTTTGTATTGGGAAAGTCATTCCCGGTGAACTTTTGTATTGGGAAAGTCATGCCCGGTGAACTTTTGTATTGGGAAAGTCATGCCCGGTGATCTTTTGTATTGGGAAAGTCATGCCCGGTGAACTTTTGTATTGGGAAAGTCATGCCCGGTGATCTTTTGTACTGGGAAAGTCATGCCCGGTCAACTTTTGTATTGAGAAAGTCATGCCCGGTGAACTTTTGTATGGGAAAAGTCATGCCCGGTGAACTTTTGTATTGGGAAAGTCATGCCCGGTGATCTTTTGTACTGGGAAAGTCATGCCCGGTGAACTTTTGTATTGGCAAAGTCATGCCCGGTGAACTTTTGTATTGGGAAAGTCATGCCCGGTGAACTTTTGTATTGGGAAAGTCATGCCCGGTGATCTTTTGTACTGGGAAAGTCATGCCCGGTGAACTTTTGTATTGGGAAAGTCATGCCCGGTGAACTTTTGTATTGGGAAAGTCATGCCCGGTGAACTTTTGTATTGGAGAAGTCATGCCCGGTGAACTTTTGTATTGGGAAAGTCATGCCCGGTGAACTTTTGTATGGGAAAAGTCATGCCCGGTGAACTTTTGTATGGGAAAAGTCATGCCCGGTGAACTTTTGTATTGGGAAAGTCATGCCCGGTCAACTTTTGTATTGGGAAAGTCATGTCCGGTGATCTTTTGTACTGGGAAAGTCATGCCCGGTCAACTTTTGTATTGGGAAAGTCATGCCCGGTCAACTTTTGTATTGGGAAAGGCATGCCCGGTGAACTTTTGTATTGGGAAAGTCATGCCCGGTCAACTTTTGTATTGAGAAAGTCATGCCCGGTGAACTTTTGCATTGGGAAAGTCATGCCCGGTGAACTTTTGTATTGGGAAAGTCATGCCCGGTGAACTTTTGTATTGGGAAAGTCATGCCCGGTCAACTTTTGTACTGGGAAAGTCATGCCCGGTGAACTTTTGTACTGGGAAAGTCATGCCCGGCGAACTTTTGTATTTGGAAAGTCATGCCCGGTCAACTTTTGTATTGGGAAAGTCATGCCCGGTGAACTTTTGTATTGGGAAAGTCATGCCCGGTGAACTTTTGTATGGGAAAAGTCATGCCCGGTGAACTATTGTATGGGAAAAGTCATGCCCGGTGAACTTTTGTATTGGGAAAATCATGCCCGGTCAACTTTTGTATTGGGAAAGTCATGCCCGGTGATCTTTTGTACTGGGAAAGTCATGCCCGGTGAACTTTTGTATTAGGTAAGTCATGCCCGGTGATCTTTTGTATTGGGAAAGTCATGCCCGGTGAACTTTTGTATGGGAAAAGTCATGCCCGGTGAACTTTTGTATTGGGAAAGTCATGCCCGGTCAACTTTTGTATTGGGAAAGTCATGCCCGGTCAACTTTTGTACTGGGAAAGTCATGCCCGGTGAACTTTTGTATTGGGAAAGTCATGCCCGGTGATCTTTTGTACTGGGAAAGTCATGCCCGGTGAACTTTTGTATTGGGAAAGTCATGCCCGGTGAACTTTTGTACTGGGAAAGTCATGCCCGGTGAACTTTTGTAATGGGAAAGTCATGCCCGGTGAACTTTTGTATTGGGAAAGTCATGCCCGGTGAACTTTTGTATGGGAAAAGTCATGCACGGCAGTGTTTGAATTTGCTGCTAGTTTTTCACAGCACAGCACAAGGTCTATGCTGGCGCTGTGAAAGTGACGCTGCATAGCACATAGTCACAGCATCAAAAATAAAAACGAGTGCTATTGCTATGCTGTGCTGTTTTCAAAAACAAAATCGAAAACTGTTGCTGTGCTATGCTGCGAACATAAACGTAGCATAGCACAAGGTCTATGCTGTGCTTCTGAAATCTTCACAGCACATAGCATAGCATAGTCATCAAAATCAAAAAACGAATGCTGTTTCTATGCTGTGCTGCGAACATAAAAGTAGCATAGCACATGGTCTATGCTGTGCTTCTGAAATCTTCACAGCACATAGCATAGCATAGTCATCAAAATCAAAAACGAATGCTATTGCTATGCTGTGCTGTTTTCAAAAATAAAAACGAAAACTGTTGCTGTGCTATGCTACGAACATAAAAGTAGCATAGCACATAGCATAGTCATGAAATTGTGAAAATTATATTTTTAATGTTGTTTAAGTAAGAATTAATATTTGGTTTAAATTTGCATTGTTTGGAAATGCACGCTTTTCGCACTATTTTTATTGTGTTTAATTTGCATACTCGTTAGAAAACGGCCTACTCCCTTTTTGTTACAACATTGATATGTCATCGAGGAGTTTTCTAACGAGTGTTGTTTTTGCGCCTACGCGACCTTTCGGCATTATTATTGACACTTCGTTTTCGATCGCCATCCGTAACACAGGTAATCTGTTCTCCATACTTTTCCCTTTATTTTTAATTTATTTATTATTTACTCAATAAAGCTTCTGCTTTTATTATTTGAAAACTAAAACGTTCGTGTTTTTATTTATCTCTTTTTCGAAACGCAATTTCGGCGCCTTTACATTTTGGTCCAATCGAGCCGGATACGAGCTTTTGGAGTTTTCGTTTGTGCTAATTGGTTTTCGTTTTTTATTCTCGCAGCATCAAAACATCATCATCAACATCATAATCATCTCAACCATCCTCATTAACATCTCATCTCATCAAAATATAAACAAACAGGTGAGTGCAGTGTTTTATTATTGTGAGCTCGCGTTGTGGAAAAAATAACAAAAAAATATAAACAAACAAAATAATATCCATCGTCTAAAAATTCTTTTCGATTTATTTACAACAACAATACGGCCGCTTTACAACGCGTCGCGTATTCCCTTTTGTCGTTTCTGATTTTTTCGGTGTTATTATTGAACAGTGAAAACCAATAAAAAATAATTTTGGTTGCAAAAATTATTGTGAAAAAAGTGAAAACATTTTATTCAAAAACAGTGTATTTTTCATTATTGAGTGGTGGTGTAATTATTAATGAAATTTAATTAACAGTCGTGTTAAATTTTGCTAATTTTATTAATAAAATAATTCATTTGTTTATCGGGAATTAATTACTTAATTATTTCCATCGGGTTACTACTGTCTTGTTGTGCCTAACAAAAGAAATAAACCACCGAAAAATACACGACATTATTCCTTCTATTCTCGCCCTTATTCCCTGTTCAATAATACACAATAATATAAACATACATACGCTAGTGACATACTTACGTCGTCGTCGGTCTCTTGCTTGTTATATACACACACATCACTTACATACCATTGCTTTAGGGCGACAGCTAGCCTAGTGAAAATAATTTTTTCGTTTCTCTTTTGTTTGCGTGTACGCTACACACATCGGGTCGATCAATTGGGGCTGGTTTACACGTTGGGTACAAAAGAGAAAATTGTTTGCATATTAAATTGTAGTGTGTGTATATATAAAAATAAATACATTTTTGGACATTTTCGTTTATCGTGCAGCCTACAGTCCGCACTTACGTTAATATTAATCGGTTTGGAAAAAATTATTATTTTATTGTAATTGGACATAAAAATAGTAATTTTTTGCCGTTTTTAATATTTTTGGTATCGTAAAAAATATTTCAAGCTTATTTATTGAATATTTTGACATAAATATTATATATTTATATATTATTTTTTGAATTTTACGAAATCTTTTTGGTTTTTGTCGACATTTTGTATTCTTTTTTGGAACATTTTTCGAAATTATTAAAGGGGAAAAGTTAGTTTTTCGTTTGTTATCGAACATTTTCGGCGATTTTTCTTAATTTTTCGTAAATTTTGCTATTTTGGTTGATTTTTTCGTGAAAAATCTTGGAAATTCTTGTTGGATTTGGAAAGAAATTGGATCTTTTCGCAAGAATTTAAACATTTTTCGATTATTTAAGTTGGAATTTTTCGCTTTTATCGTTTTTGTCGCATTTTCTGCTTGAAAAGCTTGGTTTGATTTTTTCGTAAATTTTGAAGTTTTCGTGTGATTTTAAAGAAAATCTTTGCAAAATGCCTTTCACTCCTCTCAATGATTTTACCCGAGTTTCGGATAATTTTGAAATATTTTGTGTTAAAATTAAAGACGCGAAGGAAGAAGACTTGGATTTCTTTATCTTAGAAGTAAAAAGTACCGAGTTAGTTAAAAATTGGTCCAAGGTGGAAAGTTCCTTTGATAACTGTTTAGAGTATATGAAATCGGCTGAGGATACAACTGCGGAAGACATTGGTGTTGTCGATGGTAAATACGCGGTTGTTTATGAACTTTTTATGGAATGTCAGGCCATAATAAATAAATATTTGAACAAATTTCGGCGGTCTCGAAAATCGTCCTTGAGCTCTTACAGCAGTTCAGTGGTTTCGTTAAACCAGGATCCTTCCGATATTCCTAAGGGTGAGCAGGGTTTGTCTGCCACTCCAAGGGAAGTCTCGAGAAACGATCCCGGTTTAAATAACACGAATTCGTCTACTCACACTGTTCGAAGTGTGGGTACTCAGACTTCTAGCTCCCCAATATCAGGTATTGGGAATTCTAGGGATAGCTCGCATTTTGCTATTGACCCGCCAAATTTAGACATTGTCCATAATTTAGCTTTGCCTCCATGCGATATTCCCGTTTTCGAAGGTGATTTTCTCTCGTGGCCTACTTTTAGAGACTTATTTAGTACGGTCTATATTACAAATTCTAGATTGTCGGATATTGAGCGTCTTTGTCATTTGACGCAAAAAACTAGTGGGGAAGCTCGTGAAATTGTTTCTAAATTCCCCTTGACTCACCGTAGCTTCAGTCTTGCTTGGAATGCTTTGAAATCGACTTATGATAATCCTCGTTTGTTGATTCATAGTCAGTTCAAAGTATTATTTTCGCTTCCGGTACTTGAAATCGAGACGTGTTCGGGTCTCAAACAAATCCAGCGTGGTATTAATGGTTGTTTGTCTGCAATGTCCATTTACGACGTTAGTACGGAAAATTGGGATCCGTTCTTGGTTTTTATTTGTCTTCAAAGGCTCCCAAAAATAACACAAACTTTGTGGGAGCAAAGCGTGAAAGACAAATCGTCTATTTCTTTGTGGAAAGATCTCGACAGTTTTCTAACTGAGCGAATTCAGACGCTCATGTGTCTTCACGATATGAGAGGAAATGATCCGGTTAAAAAGTCTAACGTGAATAAACTTCACTCGTACATGACTAATACGAATTCTTCTCGTTCTCCACACACCTCGCGGAAAAATGATTGCATCTTGTGTCCTCAACAGTTCCACTTGTTTTTTGAATGTCCTCGATTCAAAAATATGTCTGTCTCGGCTAGGTTTTCCACTGTGAAACGTCGTAGATTGTGTGTGAATTGTTTGCGTACGGGGCATGAAGTCAAAAATTGCAGTAGTCGTCGTCGGTGTTCGAAATGTAATCGAAGTCATCACACCTTGTTACATCGTAGCGACTCGTCTCCAAATAGTTCGACTTTAAGTGTTTCCTCGGTCAGTAGGAACACCTCTACTCCTTCCAACACTCAACCCGTCGATCCTCCTCGCCCATCCACATCTTCGGCATCTGTAGCTCGTCCTTCCAACCCTCCACCTCTCGAAACTTCTCGTCCATCCACATCCTCGGCATCTGTAGCTCCTGCTTCCAACCCTCCACCTCTCGATCCTTCTCGTCCATCCACATCCTCGGCATCTGTAGCTCGTCAGGTCTTTCATACCTCACAGAATAAGTCGGTTCTGTTGGGAACAGCGATGGTCAACATAATGCATGGTGGCATTTCCTATCCAGCTAGGGCTTTAATAGACCCCGCCTCTGAATCCTCTTTTCTAACAGAGCGATTGCAGAATAGGGTGAAACTTCCGGTATGTTCAACGAATGCGGTTATTTCGGGTGTGAATTGTGCAATTTCGGCAAATTCACAAAAAGTTTGTCCCATAAAAATAGGAAGCCCTTGTGATCCTTCGGTAGTATTACAAACTCGTGCTTTGGTATTGGCTTCAATTTCTGGAAATTTACCGTCGTTTACAGTTTCCTCTGATTTAAGATCGCAAATGCTAAGTATTCGTCTGGCAGATGTTAATTTGTTCGATTCACGTCCTGTGGATCTTTTGTTGGGTGCAGACTTGTATCCAAAAATCGTGTTAGATGGTTGTCAGTCAATTTTGTCGGGGACTTTAATTGCCCAAAATTCTGTGTTTGGATGGCTAGTTACTGGACCGATTCCATCGTCGAGAATTCAAAATTGATCAAATTAGTTGGGACGATCCTCTCTTGTCCGCACTTATTCCGAGTGGCGTAATTTCGTAGATTCTTATAAGAATTGAGTCTCCACATGTGTTCGTGCATTGGTTTCGTGATATCGCTCCTTAAAATCAGTTTCACTCCTGCGGCTAGAACCTTGCAAGTTTAGCGTCTAAACTTTTGGAAACCGTTGGTAAGAAAATCGACTTAGAATGTCGTTGTTGAACGTATTCTACACCTGTGTTGTCGTGGCCTAGTTGGTTCCTTCTCTTGAGCTAGATTCGTGGCGAATTGATTCCCTTTGGTGGCATGGGCCGATATGGCGCAGTCTAGACAAGTCGGATTGGTCTATTCGAGATCTCGCTCCGCTTGGGTTTAAAATCGGAATAGAATGCATGGTCGTCTAGCGCATTCAACTTATACAACTTTTGTTCCGCGCATTAGAAATAGAATCGTTTTTGGCCGCACTTCATCGATTCATTGCACGTCGTGGTTGTCCCCACTCGATATTTTCATACAATGTTACGAATTTTGTGGGTGTCTCTCGTGGTCTACGTCAAAATTTTCGTTATTTCATTTGGGCTTTACGTGGCATTTATTTCCAGCTGGTGCTCCACATATGGGTGGTCTTTGGAGCTGGTGTTAAATTTGTTTATAGGTGCTCATTTATCGCTCATCCTGAACCTGTCGTAATTGACGAACCGTTATCGCATGTCAATCGGTTTTATAATGTTCAAGCTCAAGTACATTTATTTTTGTGTATCGGAAGTTAGTACAGTAACCGCGTTGTGAAGCGGCTCATTTGTACTCTTTGAACTCGGAGTAACATATTAAATTTTTTTCGTAGTAAAATGCACATTTCATCTGAATCCGTCACTGCGGGTTCTACTAGAAAATGGAGATCTATCTATGGAAATCCGTCACTGCGGATTAAAAAAAAAAAAAAAAAAAGTTGACATCTGAATCCGTCACTGCGGGTTCTACTAGAAAATTAAGATCTATCGAAATCCGTCACTGCGGATTTTAATAAACTATAGTTGACATCTGAATCCGTAACTGCGGGTTCTTCGTTATCGGCTTCGAGCACAAATTTCGTACCTTCCAGGTCGGAATCCATAACTGTGGGTTCCACTAGGACCTTGGCGGTTTCGGGCAATTCATACCATGTTCGTATGGTAGAAAGAGAGCGTACGTCCGTCACTGCGGACGATTCGTACACGCCTCATAAGTATATTTGTCGGGTATGTCGGAACCAATTGAATTGCTCACAAACACTGCACCACCTATTCTATTATATATCATTTATTGTTATTGTAAATCTTTATCGGTCTGTGTTACAACATTAATAATGTTGCAAGGTCGGCGCCAATGTTTAAGTAAGAATTAATATTTGGTTTAAATTTGCATTGTTTGGAAATGCACGCTTTTCGCACTATTTTTATTGTGTTTAATTTGCATACTCGTTAGAAAACGGCCTACTCCCTTTTTGTTACAACATTGATATGTCATCGAGGAGTTTTCTAACGAGTGTTGTTTTTGCGCCTACGCGACCTTTCGGCATTATTATTGACACTTCGTTTTCGATCGCCATCCGTAACACAGGTAATCTGTTCTCCATACTTTTCCCTTTATTTTTAATTTATTTATTATTTACTCAATAAAGCTTCTGCTTTTATTATTTGAAAACTAAAACGTTCGTGTTTTTATTTATCTCTTTTTCGAAACGCAATTTCGGCGCCTTTACAAATGTCTTCAAATTCGTTTATTTTGCGTTTTCAAATACATCCAATAGTAAAAGAAAACTTATAATAATGGCCCTATGAGTTGTTCAGTGCTGTTTATTGCTTACAAGGTACATACATGGTACTTTTTTGATCGATTGGATAATAAATGTGGTCTATAGAGTGATTTTCTGAAAATTCGCCATTGGCCCTATAAAATTTTAATTTTAATTTGTATTGGCGAATTTTCACTTTACAGATCACATTTATTGTTCAATCGATGAAAACAGTTTACTAGCTGCTAAACAAGTAATCCCACAAAAATTTTTGAAAATCGGGTCAGATTTTAATTTTGGCTATATAAAGGGCCCATGGAAACTTTGAGGCACCAGTGGCACGTGTTAACATACTCCGATTGAGCTCAAACTCTGTCAATCTTAATTTTTAACAAAACTAAACGTTTTAGGAGGGTGCCGCATAAAAATTTGACATCGATTTTTAAAACCACTCTAGTACATATATTAAAACAGGTACAAGTGGCAATAACATGCATTTAGAAACTCGAAGTTCGCTTCCATAAGCCATAGACGCCAATAGCGAGAATTTTATTAAATTTCATGAAATTAGGCGTTCTTAGACCGAATTCTCCACTACATCAATTTCACGATTTTACTCTACTGTGGAACTTGATCTAGAAACACAAAATGTTATTAAGTTGTGGGTTAATGAAATTCATGCTAGTGTGGTTACCGACTAAATAAATTAGTTTCAAGAAACTATTGTTACTATATTTATACCCCCAGCCTTTAGGCTAAAGAGGGTATTTACACTTTGATACGACCAAAATGTGCCTCATCGAAATAATGGTTTTAGACCCCAAGTATGTTTGTATGATATCCGTTTCAGACAATTTTGAGTAGATCTAGCAATGTTCGTCCGTCTGTCGGTCTGTCTGGCTGGCTGGCTGGTGCGCACGATAAGTCTCGAACGGATCAATCGATTCGTTTTAAATTTTGGGTATCGAAATATTTTGTCCAGATTTGATTTAAGTTCGAAGATGGGCCATATAGGTCCACTCCTTCAGGTACCTCCCCCACAAATGTTCAAAAATTGTCGCAAAATTTGTGCGCACGATAACTCTCGAAGGGAGTAACCGAATTGAACCAAATTTTGCATATGGTAATACTACCTCTAGGCATACATCAGGTTCGAATATGGATTATATCGGGCCACTCCTTCAGGTACCTCCCACACAAAATTTGAAATAAGTGCAGTTTAGTGACACCTCACGAATCGTTATGAAATTTTTTGTAACAGGATGTTCGTGCGGCCTCTTTTACGTCATTGTAATTTTTTTCGAGGGCAAGTCCATAGTTCCCGAGATAATGGCGCATAACCTCAAAAAACGCTGCACTATGTCGCGAGTTCGAATAAACGGTGGCCAAATATAAAAGGAGTTGGCGTTGTCAGATGAATTTTGGCATAAATACTTATAGTTCACTGACAATGTTGAGACTCAATCGGTCCACTCCTTCGGGTACTTCCCACACAAAATTTCGGTAAAGTTCAGTTTAGGGCCTGTTCAAGAATCGCTTTGATTTTTGTTGTAGCAACTTGCATCCACTGTCCCTCATATAACGGTATAATCTTCATCAGGGCCAAGTCCATACTTCCTGAGAAAAGTCCACAATTTGGTCTTTGTAATATTTTGTGCAAACTTAGTTTAAGTTCGAAGATAAGTCATATCGTTTCACTCCTTCATGTACCTCCCCCACAAAATTTAAAAAATGTTCGGAAAAATTGTGCACACGTTAACTCTTGATGGGAGTGACCGATTTGGTTCATACTTTACACATCCTAAAATATCTACCAGATATAGATCAGGTTCGAATATGGACTATATTTGTCCACCCATTCGTGTACCTTCCACACAAAATTTTGGAAAAATTCACTTTAAGACCTGCTCTCGAATCACTTTGATTTTTAATTAAAAGACAATAAAAAGACAATAATAAATAAACACTTTGATTTTTGTTGAAACAACTTGCATTAGCTGTTTCAACAACGACAGTAAAAGTTTTTTCAGGGGCAAGTCCATACTTCTTGAGAAAAGAGCCCGTAAGTTGTAAAAAACCTCTATGGCACCATATGGAAAGCTCGAACCGAATATAGCTATATTATGTTTTTCGTTGGCTAGTGTGATAATCCTATTAATACTTTTGTCGGTGCATACGGCCAACATTTTGAAACCCCCCCTAAATACATAAGTTTTTTTTTTTTTTTGGGAAAAAAGGTATGTCTTTCCATACAGGATGAGGGTATATCTCTGTCGGCAAGGCCGACTGATACTTTTTTACTTGTTTTATAATATTTTGTGTCAAATTTGTTATATTTTAGCGGTCTATCGAAATGTTTTTATATTTGTCCTAAGAATAGTTTTAGAACGATCAATTATTCAATATTTTCTTTGAAATTTTGTTATCTATAACAACAATTATTTAGTTGCAGAACATACAGGAATGTTTGGGCTTTTTAAAGGAAGCCCAATAATAATAATCAGCAAATAGTCATGGGGTTTCTTTCCTTATTTCTCAAATTTTTCATTCAGGTAAAGAGATTCGTAACAATTTGACATAAGAGATTTTTGGTACTTTAAAAAATTATATATTACTGTTTTGTCAATTAACAGACATAGTAGTGTGTTAAAAATATCGAAATGTGCATTTAGTCATGGTTTCACAGGTCAATAGCAAATTCTGTTACATTTAAAATACATACATACTTCTTTGCCATCAAACATTTTTCTGGGTTATATTTGATGCTATGCTGTTGACTTTTGTTTTCTTGACTGCGGCTGTTTACTATGCTGTTAAAATGTCTGCAGCACAGCATAGCAACAGCATTCGTTTTTGATTTTGATGACTATGCTATGCTATGTGCTGTGAAGATTTCAGAAGCACAGCATAGGCCATGTGCTGTGCTACTTTTATGTTCGCAGCACAGCATAGCAACAGCATTCGTTTTTGATTTTGATGACTATGCTATGCTATGTGCTGTGAAAATTTCAGAAGCACAGCATAGACCATGTGCTGTGCTACTTTTATGTTCGCAGCATAGCACAGCAACAGTTTTCGATTTTGTTTTTGAAAACAGCACAGCATAGCAATAGCATATTTTTAGTGATTTCAGTGCTGTGCTGGTAGCAAATTCAAACACTGATGCACGGTGAACTTTTGTATGGGAAAAGTCATGCCCGGTGATCTTTTGTATGGGAAAAGTCATGCCCGGTGAACTTTTGTATGGGAAAAGTCATGCCCGGTGAACTTTTGTATTGGGAAAGTCATGCCCGGTGAACTTTTGTATTGGGAAAGTCATGCCCGGTGAACTTTTGTATTGGGAAAGTCATGCCCGGTGAACTTTTGTATTGGGAAAGTCATGCCCGGTGAACTTTTGTATTGGGAAAGTCATGCCCGGTCAACTTTTGTATTGGGAAAGTCATGCCCGGTGATCTTTTGTACTGGGAAAGTCATGCCCGGTCAACTTTTGTATTGGGAAAGTCATGCCCTTCGAGCGGGGTGGACGGCAGCAATAATCAAAAAATCTCCAGGCAACAATCAGCAACAATTGGAATATGATTTTGATTGCAATTATTTAAATATTTGGTTATGATAATTTTTGTTTAGTTTGTTCTTTCCTTTTTTGTTTAGAGTTCAATTAAAATTCAAACTAGCACACTTACAAACACACAATTTTGCTCTCAGTTATTGCTCACTTTGTTTCACTTCCTAATGTTTCATTAATTTTATACAAAATTGAGACTTGAATATGCTACTTATTATTCATGATGTGACGTAATGAGAAATAAAAATTAAAAAATTTACGGCGAAATTAAGGAATAATACACAGTGATCACTTTTGCCTTTCCGCACCACAATTCTGCTTATTAATTTTCAGTTTTAAGGATTTCTGAACTGCAAATTTTCCCCGCCGAGTATGCAAATATGCTATCGTAACCAATTCTTGTTCATTCAAACGCAGCAAAACACGCACTGATTACACTGTTTGCACTTGGTCTCTCTCAAGGTAAACGGTCGGTATGATGAGGAAGACCTTAGAAAGCACCAGGTACCAGGGAAAGGGGGTTTCCAGTGAATATATTTATCTCTGCTTTTAATGGTAGTTAAAAAAAGCAGAATATGCAGACCAGCAGAAGGAATCAATCCAAAGGTGCGATTCAAAAAAACGAATGAAAGGATTTTGTCGACACCTTTGTGATCGTGTGAACGACAATAAAACGTTGATTTAAATGGCACAGAAATGTACTCTTTGGTTAACAAACCAATAAGAAAAACTTTGGTCAATATGCTTTGCAGGTTAGGAGCTTAAATTGACTGACAGGTTGTCATGTTGACTGCTCGAAGTTTCAAGGAAAATGACCCGAACGACTCCTTTGCTACCTCCTCTTGTAACCTCGGCTAAAACTACAGAATACATGGCTGAATACAAAAACTTCGCAAAAATTCCAGAATAGAATATGGCTTCTTTTCTCTACTAACACTTTAATAAGACATTAGAAAGATTTGCAGAAGTATGTGTGACTGTATAAAACAAAGAAAATAGTGCAAGCAGAATGAAATTGGATTTTCACCACCGCTATAAAGGAGAAATTATAGCACATTTTAAATACCAAATCAATGACCAAATTTGGCCAGGGATACGATGACCTGCTAAACAAACTTTCTGGTGCTTTATATCGATTTCACTAATGGATAAAGAAATAATAACCAAAAATAAATAAAAATAAAAAATAAACCATAAAAACAGGGAAAAATAATAAAAAGAATTTTCTGCCTCTGATGGGATTTGAACCCGGGACATCTAGAATGGGAGCTGTAGACTATCTGCCTGTGCTACTGAAGGCCATGAAGTTGAAACACTAAACATCACACAAAACCAGTACGGCCAAGTAACACACATGTTGTGGTTCCCGCCTAGAATTTTAACAGAATTACAGCTGTAAAGCAATGTAATTGGCGTTCCGTAAATAGAACTGAAGTCTCCAAACTCTGAAGCAAGGGAACCAAGCAAACCAACTATTTATGACAGTGTACCTTAACATAACATGAAAGTTGAAGAGATGCACAGAGGTGCCCTAAGCAAAAAATGCTGGCGTGCCAAAAACTATGCATGAAGTGTCTACATGCGCCACTACAAAGTCATGCCCGGTGAACTTTTGTATTGGGAAAGTCATGCCCGGTGAACTTTTGTATTGGGAAAGTCATGCCCGGTGAACTTTTGTATTGGGAAAGTGATGCCCGGTGAACTTTTGTATTGGGAAAGTCATGCCCGGTGAACTTTTGCATTGGGAAAGTCATGCCCGGTGAACTTTTGTATGGGAAAAGTCATGCCCGGTGAACTTTTGTATGGGAAAAGTCATGCCCGGTGAACTTTTGTATTTGGAAAGTCATGCCCGGTCAACTTTTGTATTGGGAAAGTCATGCCCGGTCATCTTTTGTACTGGGAAAGTCATGCCCGGTCAACTTTTGTATTGGGAAAGTCATGCCCGGTGAACTTTTGTATTGGGAAAGTCATGCCCGGTGAACTTTTGTATTGGGAAAGTCATGCCCGGTCAACTTTTGTATTGGGAAAGTCATGCCCGGTGAACTTTTGTATTGGGAAAGTCATGCCCGGTGAACTTTTGTATTGGGAAAGTCATGCCCGGTGAACTTTTGTATTGGGAAAGTCATGCCCGGTCAACTTTTGTACTGGGAAAGTCATGCCCGGTGAACTTTTGTACTGGGAAAGTCATGCCCGGTGAACTTTTGTATTTGGAAAGTCATGCCCGGTCAACTTTTGTATTGGGAAAGTCATGCCCGGTGAACTTTTGTATTGGGAAAGTCATGCCCGGTGAACTTTTGTATGGGAAAAGTCATGCCCGGTGAACTTTTGTATGGGAAAAGTCATGCCCGGTGAACTTTTGCATTGGGAAAGTCATGCCCGGTCAACTTTTGTATTTGGAAAGTCATGCCCGGTGATCTTTTGTACTGGGAAAGTCATGCCCGGTGAACTTTTGTATTAGGAAAGTCATGCCC